>NC_088304.1:1200000-1500000 GCF_032854445.1 Liolophura sinensis
GAAGTTTAGTGAAATTGAACCCTACAGGTTATAGTGCTATATGGGGACGTAAATTACGATAGAACTTACAAAAACTTCATTAACGAGATTGAAAGTGGGCCGTCTTAATAAAAATGATAGTTAATAAACTGGGCGCTGTCTCATCTCATTGGTTGATCGTTGTACATCTTAACAGTCACAAAATATTACAGCCTGTCTATTTTTGGGGTTTAGCAACACAAATTACGGTAGTGACCATGAACGATCCCACTGTCACCCTGTCTATTTGAGGTTTTTCAACATAAGTTACAGTAGTGACCAGGTATGGTCTTATTGTCACCCTGTCTATTTGGGGTTTAACGACACAAATTACGGTGGTGACCATGTATAGTTCCAGAGTCACCCTGTCTATGTGGGTTTAGCGACACAAATTACGGTAGTGACCATGAACGGTCCCTCTGTCACCCTGTCTATTTGGGTTTTTAGCGACACAATTTACGGTAGTGACCATGAACGGTTCCAGTGTCACCCTGTCTGTTGTGGGTTTTAGCGACACAATTTACGGTAGTGACCATGAACGGTTCCAGTGTCGCCCTGTCTGTTGTGGGTTTTAGCGACACAAATTACGGTCCCAGTGTCACTCTGTCTATTTGGGTTTTAGCGACGCAAATTACGGTAGTGACCATGAACGGTCCCTCTGTCACCCTGTCTATTTGGGTTTTAGCGACACAATTTACGGTAGTGACCATGAACGGTTCCAGTGTCACCCTATCTGTTGTGGGGTTTTTTGACACAATTTACGGTAGTGACCATGAACGGTTCCAGTGTCATCCTATCTGTTGTGGGTTTTAGCGACACAAATTACGGTCCCAGTGTCATCCTGTCTATTTGGGTTTTAGCGACACAGTTTACGGTAGTAACCATGAACGGTTCCTCTGTCACCCTGTCTCTTGTGTGTTTAGCGACACAAATTACGGTCCCAGTGTCACCCTGTCTATTTGGGTTTTAGCGACGCAAATTACGGTAGTGACCATGAACGGTTCCAGTGTCCCCCTATCTGTTGTGGGTTTTAGCGACACAAATTACGGTCCCAGTGTCACCCTGTCTATTTGGGTTTTAGCGACACAGTTTACGGTAGTGACCATGAACGGTTCCTCTGTCACCCTGTCTCTTGTGTGTTTAGCGACACAAATTACGGTCCCAGTGTCACCCTGTCTATTTGGGTTTTAGCGACGCAAATTACGGTAGTGACCATGAACGGTTCCAGTGTCACCCTATCTGTTGTGGCTTTTAGCGACACAAAGTACGGTCCCAGTGTCACTCTGTCTATTTGGGTTTTAGCGACGCAAATTACGGTAGTGACCATGAACGGCCCCTCTGTCAACCTGTCTATTTGGGTTTTAGCGCCACAAATTACGGTAGTGACCATGAACGGTTCCAGTGTCACCCTGTCTGTTGTGGGTTTTAGCGACACAATTTACGGTAGTGACCATGAACGGTTCCAGTGTCACCCTATCTGTTGTGGGTTTTAGCGACACAAATTACGGTCCCAGTGTCACTCTGTCTATTTGGGTTTTAGCGACACAGTTTACGGTAGTAACCATGAACGGTTCCAGTGTCACCCTGTCTCTTGTGTGTTTAGCGACACAAATTACGGTTCCAGTGTCACCCTGTCTATTTGGGTTTTAGCGACGCAAATTACGGTAGTGACCATGAACGGTTCCAGTGTCCCCCTATCTGTTGTGGGTTTTAGCGACACAAATTACGGTCCCAGTGTCACCCTGTCTATTTGGGTTTTAGCGACACAAATTACGGTAGTGACCATGAACAGTCCCAACGTCACCCTTTCTTTTTGGGTTTTAGCGACACAAATTACGGTAGTGACCATGAACGGTCCCAGTGTCACCCTATCTATGTGGGGCTTAGCGACACAAATTACGGTAGTGACATTGAACGGTCTCAGTGGATTCTGTTTGTGTGGTGTTTTGCGACACAAATTACGGTAGTGACCATGAACGGTCTCAGTGTCACTCTGTCTATTTGAGGTTGAACGACACAAATTACCGTAGTAAACATGAACGGTCCAATGCCTTCCTGTCTGTTTTGTGTTTAGCGACAGAAATCATATCGGTGTGACCATGAGCGGTCTCAGTGGCAGCTATGTTTAGTTTTCTCTTTGGGGTTTGTGGGTTTAACGTTCCAACTACCATGAACGGTAACAGTGCTGTAAGAACACGGAGCGGAGCCCTTACTGTCTGACTGATTGACTTATGGGTTGATTAATTGGTTCATTGATTCTATAATTGGATACTACGAATTCTATTGTTCAACAGCATCTATAACATGGATTGTCCTCGGGCTCTGAATTTCTGAAGCTGAATTTCCGTAAAACGTTTAGGAACTGATGACAATATTTCACGTCTTCTCTAGGGAAAACAAGACAGCCTACAGTTTTTCTGCCCGCGAGGTGGCGCCACTAGCTGCTACGGAAGACATGTACGTGAACAAGTCTAAGGGCGCCTCCACCCTCGGTGAGTTGTAAACCATAATCTTCTTCAACGCCTGTACGTAAACACGTCGCCTAAGGGTGCCTCCACCTTCTGTATGTAGCCTAAAGCTAAGCTCACAATCATCCTCAACACATGTATGTGAACACGTCGTCTGTGAGACTCTCCATCCTCGACGAGTAGCCTAAACCAAGCCCACTATCATCCTCAACACATGTATGTGAACACGTCGTCTGTGGGTGTCTCCGTCCTCGACGAGTGGCCTAAAACCAAGCCCACAATCATCCTCAATATATGTATGTGAACACGTCGTCTGTGGGTGTCTCCATCCTTGACGAGTAGCCTAAAACCAAGCCCACAAGCATCCTCAATACATGTATGCGAACACGTCGTCTATGGGAGTCGCCATTCTCGGAGATGTGAACATGTCACGTATGTATGTGAACATGTCGCCTAAGGGTGTCTGTGCTCTCGATGAGCAGCCTAAAGCCAAGCCCACAATCATCCTCAATACATGTATTCGAACACGTCGCCTAAGGGTGTCTGTGCTCTCGGTGTGTAGCCTTGATCCAAGCCCACAATCATCCTTAATAGCCTACATGTTTGTGTTGACAAGGCCGTCACTAACTCCGGCGACACTCCCGTATCTTCCACACGCAGTCATCCTAAGTACATGTATGTGTTGACAAGGCCGTCACTAGCTCCGACGACACTCCCGTTTCTTCCACCCACAGTCATTCTAAGTACATGTATATGTTGACAAGGCCGTCACTAACTCCGACGACACTCCCTTATCTCCCACCCACAGTCATCCTAAGTACATGTATGTGTTGACAAGGCCGTCACTAACTCCGGCGACGTTCCCGTATCTTCCACCCACAGTCATTCTAAGTACATGTATATGTTGACAAGGCCGTCACTAACTCCGACGACACTCACGTATCTTCCACCCACAGTCATCCTAAGTATACGTATGTGTTGACAGGGCCGTCACTAACCCCGACGACACTCCCTTATCTCCCACCCACAGTCATCCTAAGTACATGTATGTGTTGACAAGGCCGTCACTAACTCCGGCGACACTCCCGTATCTTCCAGCCACAGTCATGCTAAGTACATGTATGTGTTGACAAGGCCGTCACTAACTCCGACGACACTCCCTTATCTTCCACCCACAGTCATCCTAAGTACACGTATGTGTTGACAAGGCCGCCACTAACTCCGGCGACACTCCCGTATCTTCCACTCACAATAGCGACTGACGCAGTATAACTAACAAATCCTTGAGCACAGAGCGTGCATCAACCACAAATCAAGTACATAATTAAATAAGGATGTGATACTGTGGTTGCTAGCGGAATTCAGACCGTCTTCTTTGATGAAAGTTGCATGGTTTGCTTATTACTGCTCTGATGTGGCATTTTCCCC
Source organism: Liolophura sinensis (assembly GCF_032854445.1). NCBI lineage: Eukaryota > Metazoa > Mollusca > Polyplacophora > Chitonida > Chitonidae > Liolophura > Liolophura sinensis. Next base: position 1,203,915 of record NC_088304.1, read on the forward strand.
TTACTTTTTTTGCGTTTATATCTTGGCTATTCTCTACATGCAGTGTTTTTTGTCCTCGCCGCTAGGTGGCCTGTCGATAGGCGTTCCTGGAGAGATTGGGGGGATGTTTGCTGCTCACCAGAAGTTTGGGAGAGTCAAGTGGAAGAAGCTGTTCGAACCCACGATCCGTTTGTGTGAGGAAGGTGTACCAGTGTACAGGGCTCTGTACGCCGCCATAGAGGCCACCAAGGTCAGGGACTTCTGGAAAGATTTCCCCAAACTACGGTGAGTGCGAGTAAGTGGAGAGGGTGTAAAGGCGAATTCGCACCGGGAGGGGAAGGGGTCGTTTGTGGGTGGATCCAGAGGGTGGATATCTATGTGTGGATATGGATAGGCGGGTAGGTGTTAGTGTAGGGCCTGTTCGTATGAGTCGGTGAGTGTCTTCTGGTGAATTTATAATATTGTCTACTGATAAATACGAGTGGGTGGATACAATTTTGAGTGCTGTCGGATAGGTCCTTCGGCGGATTTATAATAGGGATGGGGTGTCTTCAGGTGGATACAGATGCTGGATGAGTGGATTTGTGGATATAAATGGGTGTGGGAATGTCTGTGGGTGGAGACGGATGAGTGAAAGCGAACTAGTAGGTTATCTGGATGTATACGGGTGGATGGAAGTGAATGGGTAGGGGTGTTTGTTGATTGTGTCATATGGGTCACAATGGCTTATATCAAACAATGTACAGTTTACGGTATTATACATCGTCTGGGAGCATTGCTTTTGTCGATTGTCTTTCATCAGTGAGCTTCTGACGAACCCAGATACCAACGAAACATACAAAATCGGAGAAAAGATGAAGAGGCCGAAGTTAGCCGAAACGTTACGGATTATCTCGGAGGAAGGTCCAGATGCTTTCTATAATGGCTCTCTGACGAAGAATATAACTCTGGATATGCAAGAAGCGGGTAAGGTGAAGCCTTATGTCAACGTTATTATAGGTGATGTGAGCTGATTTGTTTGTATTTCTTGCAGTGAGAACATTTTATTTCTTTTTTTTTGTATTTAGCAATAGCCTTTCCACATTTTTCTTGGACGAATGAACGAATGGATCCAACACAGCCGATGTCCCACCACCCCTTCTCGTGACAACCTTACTTTTCATTCCCTTCCCGGTGAAAGCAATTCCGACGTGATATCTACATATACTACTTGATGGACCAATAATTTTCAAACGTATTTCATTGGAAATCGACCTGCGGATTGTCCTGGGTTTCCCCCGCTCTTCCCTGGTTTCTTCCCACCATAATGCTACCCGCCGTCTTATAAGTGAAATATTCTTGAGTACAGTGTAAAACACCAAACAAATAAATAAAATAAAAAAATTGTACTGGGTGCAGTAATGACATTCTCATATCTACATGCATTGTACTGGATGCAGTAATGACATTCTCATATCTACATGCATTGTACTGGGTGCAGTAATGACATTCTCATATCTACATGCATTGTACTGGATGCAGTAATGACATTCTCAAATGTACATGCATTGTACTGGATGCAGTAATGACATTCTCATATGTACATGCATTGTACTGGGTGCAGTAATGGCATTCTCATATCTACGTGCATTGTACTGGGTGCAGTAATGACATCCTCATATCTACGTGCATTGTACTGGGTGCAGTAATGACATTCTCATGTCTACGTGCATTGTACTGGGTGCAGTAATGACATTCTCTTATCTACGTGCATTGTACTGGGTGCAGTAATGGCATTCTCATATCTACATGCATTGTACTGGGTGCAGTAATGACATTCTCATATGTACATGCATTGTACTGGGTGCAGTAATGACATTCTCATATCTACGTGCATTGTACTGGGTGCAGTAATGACATTCTCATGTCTACGTGCATTGTACTGGGTGCAGTAATGACATTCTCTTATCTACGTGCATTGTACTGGGTGCAGTAATGACATTCTCATATGTACATGCATTGTACTGGGTGCAGTAATGACATTCTCATATCTACATGCATTGTACTGGGTGCAGTAATGACATTCTCATATTTACATTCATTGTACTGGGTGCAGTAATGACATCCTCATATCTACGTGCATTGTACTGGGTGCAGTAATGACATCCTCATATCTACGTGCATTGTACTGGGTGCAGTAATGGCATTCTCATATCTACGTGCATTGTACTGGGTGCAGTAATGACATTCTCATATGTACATGCATTGTACTGGGTGCAGTAATGACATTCTCATATCTACGTGCATTGTACTGGGTGCAGTAATGACATTCTCATATCTACGTGCATTGTACTGGGTGCAGTAATGACATTCTCATATCTACGTGCATTGTACTGGGTGCAGTAATGACATTTTCATATCTAAGTGCATTGTCCTGGGTGCAGTAATGACATTCTCATATCTACGTGCATTGTACTGGGTGCAGTAATGACATTCTCATATCTACATGCATTGTACTGGGTGCAGTAATGACATTCTCATATGTACATGCATTGTACTGGGTGCAGTAATGACATTCTCATATGTACATGCATTGTACTGGGTGCAGTAATGACATTCTCATATCTACGTGCATTGTACTGGGTGCAGTAATGACATTCTCATATGTACATGCATTGTACTGGGTGCAGTAATGACATCCTCATATCTACGTGCATTGTACTGGGTGCAGTAATGACATCCTCATATCTACGTGCATTGTACTGGGTGCAGTAATGGCATTCTCATATCTACGTGCATTGTACTGGGTGCAGTAATGACATTCTCATATGTACATGCATTGTACTGGGTGCAGTAATGACATTCTCATATCTACGTGCATTGTACTGGGTGCAGTAATGACATTCTCATATCTACGTGCATTGTACTGGGTGCAGTAATGACATTCTCATATCTACGTGCATTGTACTGGGTGCAGTAATGACATTTTCATATCTAAGTGCATTGTCCTGGGTGCAGTAATGACATTCTCATATCTACGTGCATTGTACTGGGTGCAGTAATGACATTCTCATATCTACATGCATTGTACTGGGTGCAGTAATGACATTCTCATATGTACATGCATTGTACTGGGTGCAGTAATGACATTCTCATATGTACATGCATTGTACTGGGTGCAGTAATGACATTCTCATATCTACGTGCATTGTACTGGGTGCAGTAATGACATTCTCATATGTACATGCATTGTACTGGGTGCAGTAATGACATTCTCATATCTACGTGCATTGTACTGGGTGCAGTAATGACATTCTCATATCTACATGCATTTTACTGGGTGCAGTAATGACATTCTCATATCTAAGTGCATTGTACTGGGTGCAGTAATGACATTCTCATATGTACATGCATTGTACTGGGTGCAGTAATGACATCCTCATAGCTACATGCATTGTACTGGGTGCAGTAATGACATTCTCATATGTACATGCATTGTACTGGGTGCAGTAGTGACATTCTCATATCTACATGCATTGTACTGGGTGCAGTAATGACATTCTCATATGTACATGCATTGTACTGGGTGCAGTAATGACATTCTCATATGTACATGCATTGTACTGGGTGCAGTAATGACATTCTCATATCTACGTGCATTGTACTGGGTGCAGTAATGACATTCTCATATGTACATGCATTGTACTGGGTGCAGTAATGACATTCTCATATGTACATGCATTGTACTGGGTGCAGTAATGACATTCTCATATGTACATGCATTGTACTGGGTGCAGTAGTGACATTCTCATATCTACATGCATTGTACTGGGTGCAGTAATGACATTCTCATATGTACATGCATTGTACTGGGTGCAGTAATGACATCTTCATATCTACGTGCATTGTACTGGGTGCAGTAATGACATTCTCATATCTACGTGCATTGTACTGGGTGCAGTAATGACATTCTCATATGTACATGCATTGTACTGGGTGCAGTAATGACATTCTCATATCTACGTGCATTGTACTGGGTGCAGTAATGACATTCTCATATGTACATGCATTGTACTGGGTGCAGTAATGGCATTCTCATATCTACGTGCATTGTACTGGGTGCAGTAATGACATTCTCATATGTACATGCATTGTACTGGGTGCAGTAATGACATTCTCATATCTACGTGCATTGTACTGGGTGCAGTAATGACATTCTCATATCTACATGCATTGTACTGAGTGCAGTAATGACATTCTCATATGTACATGCATTGTACTGGGTGCAGTAATGACATTCTCATATCTAAGTGCATTGTACTGGGTGCAGTAATGACATCCTCATAGCTACATGCATTGTACTGGGTGCAGTAATGACATTCTCATATGTACATGCATTGTACTGGGTGCAGTAATGACATTCTCATATCTACGTGCATTGTACTGGGTGCAGTAATGACATTCTCATATCTACGTGCATTGTACTGGGTGCAGTAATGACATTCTCATGTCTACGTGCATTGTACTGGGTGCAGTAATGACATCCTCTTATCTACGTGCATTGCACTGGGTGCAGTAATGACATTCTCATATCTACGTGCATTGTACTGGGTGCAGTAATGACATTCTCTTATCTACGTGCATTTTACTGAGTGCAGTAATGACATTCTCATATGTACATGCATTGTACTGGGTGCAGTAATGACATTCTCATATCTACATGCATTGCTTCCTGAATTATTCTAACATATCTCCAAAAACTGAAAAAATACGCTAAGCAATGGGGAGCGAAGTGTGCCCAAATTGATAATCTATACAGTTGTGGTTCTCTTCATGGACACTCGAACGGTTCCATTTCGCCGATAAAATAGGGTGGCTAGTTTGTTGCTGTCAGAACGTCTGTTTTCTTCAAAATTTGACAGCTCACATTTTCAGAGGACAAAGGCAAAATGGATTTACATATAATAAGTCAGACAGTTAAGTTTAGAGGTGAAATATTTACCATTACCGACATCATATGGCCAATAGGCACTTGTTCTGTGTATGAGATATAAAAAAGTGACAAGCATTTAGGTGGTACATTTATATCTGGATATGCGCAACAGGGCATTCAGCTCCACAAGATCATCAGACTCTCGGCAACTCTACCATCTCAGGAAGCACCAACTTCAACACGAATTTACAAGTTTCTCAAGAAATAAAACCTCTGTTCTGACATATTAACAAAAAGGAGCGAGCGGTTGTTTTCGGTGTTATCCCCCACCCCACCCCATTATTTTCATAATGGTATATCAGAAAAGAAATAGCAGGTAATATGCCATGTTCAAATAACCTAGATAATGTACAGCAGACGGGAGTTGTTCACTGTTTGAGAACGAAGGGCCAGGGTCAGGCCTCCGGAGTTCTCTAGGAGTGTGAACAGCTCCCGTCTACTGTGCATTATCTAGGGGATTTGAACATGGCAAACTCCGATTTATTTCTTAAATGATATCTAGTGTCTTTCAGTGGAAATTATTAAATTATGCGTGTATGCTCTGACTTTCACATGTATTACCTCATGCAAATATGTTTCATGTTCATTAACTGGATGATTTAATAACTTTCTCGCATATTTCTCACACTAACCCATCGCTGACCAGAACTACTTTTCGCCACCCACAGGAGGTATAATCACAGCTGAGGACCTAGGGAGGTACACAGTGCGCGAGGAATCTCCCGTCAGCTACAAGATGCGAAATGGACTCACCATCTTCTCCTCGCGTCCCCCATCAAGTGGACTCATCATCTCCTATATACTTAACATACTAGACGGTGAGATATACTATAATTGCCTACACCTATCTTTTTGTGCGCAAATTTATGTGTTAATATTGGCCTATGAACCAAGATGGCGTGGCTAACGTCTGCATTTCCTTTGTGCAGGATATAACATGACTCAACCTGACGTGGCTAACATCTATATTTCCTTTGTGCAAGATATAACATCACCCAGGCTGACGTCTATATTTCCTTTGTGCAAGATATAACATCACTCAGGCTGACGTCTATATTTCTTTTGTGCAGGATATAACATCACCCAGGCTGACGTCTATATTTCCTTTGTGCAAGATATAGCATCACTCAGGCTGACGTCTGTATTACCTTTGTGCAGGATATAAAATCACTCAGGCTGACGTCTATATTTCCTTTGTGCAGGATATAGCATCACTCAGGCTGACGTCTGTATTTCATTTGTGCAAGACATAGCATCACTCAAGCTGACATGCCTCACGTCTATATAAAGTAGCAGGATATAGCTTTACCCAAGCTGATTTGGCTGACGTCTTTGTTTCCCTTGTGCAGAATATAGCTTTACCCGGACTGATTTGGCTGACGTCTCTGTTTCCCTTGTGCAGAATATAGCTTTACCCGGACTGATTTGGCTGACGTCTCTGTTTGCCTTAAGCAGAATATAGCTTTACCCAGGCTGATGTGGCTGACGTCTCTGTTTCCCTTGAGCAGGATATATCTTTACACAGGCTGATTTGGCTGACGTCTCTGTTTCCCTTGAACAGGATATAGCTTTACCCAGGCTGATTTCGCTAACGTTTCTATTTCCGTTGTGCAGGATACAACCTTACACAAGCTGACGTGGCTGACGTGAATAGCACGGTTCTGACCTATCACAGAATTGTTGAAGCGTTCAAATTTGGATACGCTAAGAGAACGAACCTTGGAGATGAGCTATTTTTAGGGCATGTGACAAAGGTAAGCATAGTCATACAGTAAGTCGAACAGACAACGGCGATCTATTTAAAACTAAAGAGTTTGATTTCTCCCAAAAGAAATTAATAATTTTAAGAAAATTTCTGCACTGATTTAATTTTTTTTTAAATGATGACCCCCAAAAGCTAATGAATAATGAATACCTAAATAAATAAATATTGTGACAAATATCTCACATTTTCAACACTGGCTGTCAAACTATAGGCTTGGAATATAATGAACCTTGGCAAGTGGGATATGGTGTAGTAGAATATTTAAGGCGTTCTTAATAATAATGAAGTGAATGCCGATAATTGCGGGATTCCCTTAGTCAATTCATTCTCAAATCCCACCATCCTTAAGCAGCTTTAAAGGCAAAGACAACACTAATGTGAAATATATATATATATCAGACGAAAAACACTGTCCAGAAAAATAGTTCGATTTATTATTATATTTTTAATTACATTTATTTTATTCTAGTAAAATCGATACGAAACTATGGATTGTACGGTGTCAATTTCTGATCAAATTGGAACTAATGACGTTACATAAGGTTTTTGCTGCTGAACACACACTGCTAGATTTCATCATTAAGTATGCATATATACATATAGATGTATGAATATATTCGCCGAATAGGCCTTAAACGAACTATTTCAAGCAGAAAATGTGACGTCACAGATACATTCTGGTTTTAAAACCATTCTATTCTATTGGAAAAATTCTAAACTAATAACTTGAACTATTTTCCTGTACAGTGTTTAGTGGTCTTTCCTGTGATATATACTTCATTTCAGCGATTTCTTTGTCCTTAAGTTAAGTTTCGACAAATAGTACCGTTTAAACAATGTTTTTTTACATGATGTATATAGGATCATACGGCTGTTAATATACGGCTTTTGTTTATAGCTTCAAAGGATGCGTGAAACGCTGGGTTTTTATTGGGTTGTTATAATACAAGATATAGTTTGTGGTTTAACATATAGGCCACATCATAGTTTTCTTGATGCGTAAAAAATGCTTTAAGCAACAATTTTCCTAAGGCCAGTCGAGAAAGTAGGTTGCTGTGGTTAGGTCAACAATGATAGCGGTAAAAAACACCTTAGTGAGAGAACTCGAATTTGTAGCGCTTTGCTAGTCCTGCGCTCCCATTAAGCTCATTGATGACGTCATTTCTGAATATTTCCGAGCATTGACAGAAAATATGCGTAAATTAGAGGGGCTAGTAAGAAATATAAATCATGCCTCAAAAACGGAACAAAATGTCTCATGTTTTTATCATATCTTCGGTCATGTTTCTTAAAACCGTACTCTTCGTTTTATAATACCTTTTACATATCCTTCAAGGTGATATTACAGAAAGCATTTTGTGCAAGAGCCCTCAGTTTGCCTTCTTCATTCCGCAGATGATCGAGAATTTGACCTCATCAGATGTGGGGGACAGCATAAGAGCCCGGATCACAGATGACAGGACGCACAATTACACGTATTACGAACCGGTGTTTGCTGAAGAACCTGACCTAATGGGTACCGCCCACCTGTCAGTCATGGCTGCGAATGGAGATGCCGTGTCTGTCACCAGTACCATCAACTTATAGTAAGTTATAATTTGGGTACCGCCCACCTGTCAGTAATGGCTGCGAACGGACATGCCGTGTAGTTCACCAGTAAAATGAACTTGTAGTAAGTTATAATTTAGGTACCGCCCACCTGTCAGTAATGGCTGCGAGTGGACATGCCGTGTCGTTCACCAGTAAAATGAACTTATGGTAAGTTATAATTTGGGTACCGCCCACCTGTCAGTAACGGCTGCGAGTGGACATGCCGTGTCGTTCACCAGTAAAATGAACTCATGGTAAGTTATAATTTGGGTACCGCCCATCTGTCAGTAATGGCTGCGAGTGGACATGCCGTGTCGTTCACCAGTAAAATGAACTTATAGTAAGTTATAATTTGGGTACCGCCCACCTGTCAGTCATGGCTGCGAATGGAGATGCCGTGTCTTTCACCAGTACCATCAGCTTATAGTAAGTCATAATTTAGGTACCGCACATATGTCAGTTTTGGCTGCGAATGGAGATGCTGTTTTGGCCACGAGTACCATCAGCTTGTTATAAGCCGTAATTTGGGAAGCGCCCACCTGTCAGTCATGGCTGCGAATGGACATGCAGTGTCTGTCAACAGTACCATCAATTTACGGTAAGTTATAATTTGGGTACTGCCCACCTGTCAGTTTTGGCTGCGAATGGACATGCCGTGTCGATCACCAGTACCATCAGCTTGTTATAAGTCGTAGTTTGGAAGCGCCCACCTGTCAGTCATGGCTGCGAATGGACATGCCGTGTAGTTCACCAGTAAAATGAACTTGTAGTAAGTTATAATTTGGGTACCGCCCACCTGTCAGTAATGGCTGCGAGTGGACATGCCGTGTCGTTCACCAGTAAAATGAACTTATGGTAAGTTATAATTTGGGTACCGCCCACCTGTCAGTAACGGCTGCGAGTGGACATGCCGTGTCGTTCACCAGTAAAATGAACTCATGGTAAGTTATAATTTGGGTACCGCCCATCTGTCAGTAATGGCTGCGAGTGGACATGCCGTGTCGTTCACCAGTAAAATGAACTTATAGTAAGTTATAATTTGGGTACCGCCCACCTGTCAGTCATGGCTGCGAATGGAGATGCCGTGTCTTTCACCAGTACCATCAGCTTATAGTAAGTCATAATTTAGGTACCGCACATATGTCAGTTTTGGCTGCGAATGGAGATGCTGTTTTGGCCACGAGTACCATCAGCTTGTTATAAGCCGTAATTTGGGAAGCGCCCACCTGTCAGTCATGGCTGCGAATGGACATGCAGTGTCTGTCAACAGTACCATCAATTTACGGTAAGTTATAATTTGGGTACTGCCCACCTGTCAGTTTTGGCTGCGAATGGACATGCCGTGTCGATCACCAGTACCATCAGCTTGTTATAAGTCGTAGTTTGGGAAGCGCCCACCTGTCAGTCATGGCTGCGAATGGACTTGCCGTGTCTGTCACCAGTACCATCAACTTACGGTAAGTTATAATTTGGGTACTGCCCACCTGTCAGTCATGGCTGCGAATGGAGATGCCGTGTCTATCAACAGTACCATCAACTTACGGTAAGTTATAATTTGGGTACCGCACATATGTGAGTTTTGGCTGCGAATGGAGATGCTGTTTTGGTCACGAGTACCATCAGCTTGATATAAGTCGTAATTTGGGAAGCGCCCATCTGTCAGTCATGGCTGCGAATGGAGATGCCGTGTCTGTCAACAGTACCATCGACTTATAATAAGTCATAATTCAGGTACCGCACATATGTGAATTTTGGCTGCGAATGGAGATGCTGTTTTGGTCACGAGTACCATCAGCTTGTTATAAGTCGTAATTTGGGAAGCGCCCACCTGTCAGTCATGGCTGCGAATGGACTTGCTGTGTCTGTCAACAGTACCATCAATTTACGGTAAGTTATAATTTGGGTACCGCCCACCTGTCGGTCATGGCTGCGAATGGACATGCCGTGTCGTTCACCGGTAAAATGAACTTGTGATAAGTCATAATTTAGGTACCGCCCACCTTTCAGTCTTGACTGTGAATGGAGATGCCGTGTCGATCACCAGAGCTATCAACTTATATTAAGTCATAATTTAGGTACCACCCACCAGTAAGTTATGGCTGCAAATGGACATGCTGTTTTAGTCACCAGAACCATCAACGTATAGTCGTAACCTGGGTACCGCCCATCTGTCAATAATGGCTGCAAATGGGGATGTCGTGTCGGTCACCAGCACTAGTAGGTAGGTCGGCTTGTAGTAGGTTAAAGACCCTGAACGTTTTAAATTCGAATTCACGTTAGCGTTACAACAATGTGTGAATGACCATGGTTACGTATCACAATAACTCATATCAGTTTTATTAAATTTCCCATCGGTGTCATTATCACAATTTGAAAGTAGTTTTCGAAACGTTTATTCTGGACTTATTATTCTGCCTACAACACTGGACAGGTGCAATGACAAGCATGTAACTAACTCCATTGTAATTGTCTAAAATATTTAGAACTTATCATTAATGTTTGCTCTTTGCCAGTATAGAAGCGTTTTACTTTAAACATCGGTCACAAATGACTCTCCATGGAAATGCATTACCGTGGTTGAAAAAGCGTTGTATCTTTAAACGCCATATTGAAATGTCCCAATGGTAAGCAGTGAATCTAAATTTCGCCCTCTTCTGCTTATTCACAGTTTTGGTTCTAAAGTAGTGGGCTCTAGAACAGGTATTGTGTTTAATAACGAGATGGACGATTTCTCCACGCCCGGTCAGAACAACGCCTTCAACCTTCCGCCCTCTCCGGCCAATTTCATCCGGCCTGGAAAGCGCCCCCTATCCTCTATGTCACCCACTATCTTCGTGGACAAGGACGGGATAGTCCGGCTGGTGGCCGGGGCCTCCGGGGGGTCGCAGATTACCACAACCGTAGCCTGGGTAACACTTTTTGTTAATTCTTGTAAGGATAGAATGCTTCATGTCCCAGAGCCCGTATTTATCACGTAAAATATCAAGCACAGCCACAATGGGTGATTTTCGAGGAATTCTTTTGTCGTCAAAAGTGAAACAGCCCTACTGTGTCATTTGACTTGTCAAAAATGTTAAACAACCTTCGTTAACATTATTTTACCAATCACCTGTCTCGACCTTTTCCAGAAGCACAAATGACAAATCTCTCCTTTAGGAATTTGTCAAGTTCCCAATCGTTCAGTTTCTCGATTTTCTCAGTCTCAGTCATCATTTGTCTAGTCTAAATTACTTTTTAAGAACTTTCTTCCGACGCCTATGTTATAGTAAATGTGATCAAAAGTTGCCTAACATATTTGGCAGGTCATACAGTTGGACTTTTCCTACCTTTATCCATGAAAGAGTTCGAACTCGAATCTGCCCTATTAAAATGTTTTTAAAATGTGGATACTTATTGTTTTCTGAACACATACTCCTCACAGCGTATGTGCCGCTCTCTACGCTCGCTGTACATTACTGCCGCCATTAAACAAACTTGACCTTTGGAGCCTTTGTAAGGCATGTAGGCTTGTTTAGGTTCAGCCTCACCACTTGTGTCCTCGCGCAGAACTACTTAATCAACGTTCATCGATAAGATCGTGTCAGGTGTTGGTTAGAATCATATTGTGCATACTTTAGATAAACCGAATGCGTGCGCGTAACGTGTTATTACGGACAGAGGGTGAGACAGAGTTTTTGTGTTTTCTGGAATCACTTCCTGCCTCATCACCGTGACTCCAGTGACCTCAGCGTTCAAGATATCTGTACAAAATTTGCTACTGTTGGCAGTGACGTAAAGCAAAAGTCGAGAGCGACGCTTGCGCTGTAAGGAGTATGTGTAGAACCATGAATATTTGAGTTCTTTCCTGCTTTGAGTTTGACCTGCAATTTATGACAGAAGTCTTGATAAATGCGGATGCGGCATCACGAAGCTGTCTTAGACTTAAGTCAGTCTTGACCTATCGCATAATGCCTGAGCTTTCAACACTACTATAACACTAATTTCCAATTTTGTTGTAAAGGCTATGACATTTCTAAGTATCAAAAGAAAAAAAAGATAACTCTCAATTTTACCGCAGTAAAAAGTGTTGGACTTAAGATTAAATCTAACCTAAGTCTGAAACGGCTGCGTGATCCTGAAGCAATCATGTATTATTCTATTTTGTACGTTTATATTTATTCAAATGCAGCAGATTTCCCAAAGCCAAATTCAACAAAGCACTTTTCCACATTAAAACGCTTCCCCAGCGGCCACGCTAACAGCCTGAGCATGGTGTTTCCAGAAAATGCGATCACTCATTGGCTAATTCATATAGTCTGGAAGAGAGTACTTATAATTAGCTAGGTCTTAGTCTCAAAATTACTCGTAAGTAGTTAGCTCTTAGTCTGAAGAGTACTTGTAATTAGCTAGTGCTTTGTTCTAAAATCCCTCCAAACTAGCTAGCTCTAATTCTCAATATTAATTCACTTCCAGGACATTTAAACACGCACCACCATTGGTCAGTGTGAAGTGATTTCAAATGAGTCGATTGAGGCCGCTTATTAAGCCAACGCGGTCATCTGTTGAGTTTTAATCAGCTGTATTTGTCATTATTATACTGGAATTGAAACATCTAAACATTTGATTCAGTCTGAAATCCCTTGTACCTCTCGCTCAGTTTGTTGATGGACGTTTGTAAATCTTCAACCTCCAGGGCTCGGTTGTTCAAAAGTGTTACATGGTTATTCAGTGATAGGATACGTAAAAATATGGTGTCAGTAATCCTCATATTGAGGAAGGCGTCAGTGATAGGATATGCAGATATATGGTGTCAGTAATCCTCATATTGAGGAAGGCGTCAGTGATAGGATATGCAGATATATGGTGTCAGTAATCCTCATATTGGTCAAGGCGTCAGTGATAGGATACACAGATATATGGTGTCAGTAATCCTCATATTGGTCAAGGCGTCAGTGATAGGATATGCAGATATATGGTGTCAGTAATCCTCATGCTGAGCAAGGTGTCAGTGATAGGATATGCAGATATATGGTGTCAGTAATCCTCATATTGGGCAAGGCGTCAGTGATAGGATATGCAGATATATGGTGTCAGTAGTCCTCATATTGGGCAAGGCATCAGTGATAGGATACACAAATATATGGTGTCAGTAATCCTCATACTGGGCAAGGCGTCAACAAGACCATCAAGTGAAGAAGGTGTATAGGTGAATCGCTTCAGCGATGTGACCATTGTAGGCATAACTCAATAAAGGGAGATAACATACTCAGCAGACACATAAATCTGGTTCCCTGACGTATTATGCGTACCTTGAACATCTGCAGCGATTAGCGCCATCAGGGGGAGGGAACCAGCTAGCAGACACATTTGACGTCGTCTGCAGGATTCGAGAATATATCTGTACCCCATGTGACCGTTGATGTCCAATAAAAAGCGGAGTATTTTGTCTGATGCGGGATAATAGCTATTACCGGTGTCAAATCATATTATATATTTGTGATTTTAACAAAACCCAGTAAAGTTTTATAGTGACTAAATGGAACAGCCGGAAATTTAGTTCATATTTAATACAGTGTTACGCAATTATTTTTGGGCCAAGTTCAAAACTGAAGACTTGATTTATTTATTTATTTGATTGGTATTTTACGCCGTACTCAAAAATATTTCACTTATAGTACGGCGACCAGCATTATGGTTGGAAGAAACCGGGCAGAGCCCGGAGGAAACCCACGACCATCCGCAGGTTGATGGCAGACTTTCCCACATGTGGCCTGAAAACTTGAAGTTAAATCTTTGTATTAAGTCTTAACACAAGTTTGAAAAACCAGGCCCTGTCTTCTGTTAGCCCAGTATACATGTATACAAGTACATAAAATGTGAACCACATTAAATGTGAACCACCCAATCCAACCACACTCTGGCGTTACAGGTGGCGATGCAAGCCCTGTGGTTTGGTTTGGACATGCAGAAGGCCATCGACAAACCCCGGATGCACCATCAGCTGGTCCCCGACTTCGTCCGCTGTGACAAGGGCATACCACCGGTAAGTGGTCGGAATGGAGGAGACATGGATTCGATACAGAGCCAAACCATTCAATAAATATTGTATTTACATCGCTTGTAGGTTTTTCCTTAACAGCTTATCAAAGAAGAAAAAAAGCTCAAGGATTAGGCGGTATTAGTACATATATCAGTATATACTGGCTCTGGATGCCAGGTCACATACTAATGCAACAGATGCAGTCTTCCACCGCTTATACCAGCAGTAGCTAGTGGGAATTTCCCTTCGGCTCAGTTGGTAGAGCGCTGAGATCTGAGTTCAAATCCTGGTATGACCTAGGTAGTTGAACCCTTCCACCATCACACAAAAACTAAGTGGGCGTCATTCCCGATGTCAAAGTAGGCCTATACTAGCATTAAGTGTACATCAAGTCCAACGTCATTGTACATACTGGCATTAAGTCTTTGCTATGTCCGGTGTTAGTATAGGCCTACACTAGCACTAAATGGGCGTCATGTCCGTTGTCAGTGTAGGCCTTTACTAGTACTAAGTCGGCATTAGTCCGACGTCAGTGTAGGCCTACACTACCTTTAGTGGGCATCAAGTCTGACGTCATTGTACATCCTAGCATTAAATCGATGTCATGCCCGATTTTAGTACCGACCTATAGTAGCACTTAGTGGGCGCCATTCCCGATGTAAGTATAGGCCTTCACTAGCATTAAGTAGGCATCAAGTCCGACGTCACTGTAGGCCAATACTAGCATCAAGTGGGCATTAAAATCCGACGCCATGGTACATACTAACATTAAGTTGGTGCCATGTCCGATGTTAGCATAGGCTGACACTAGCACTTAGTTGGTGCCATGCCCGATGTCAGTGTAGGCATACACTGACACTAAGTGGGCGTCATTCCCGATGTCAGTGTAGGCCTACACTAACACTAAGTGAGCGTCATGCCCGATGTCAGTGTAGGCATACACTGCCACTAAGTGGGCGTCATGCTCGATGTCAGTGTAGGCCTACACTGACAATAAGTGGGCGTCATGCCCTATGTCAGTGTAGGCCTTTACTAGCATTAAGGGGCAGCATGTGTGATGTCATTATATATTAGAATTAAGTGAGTATCATGTCAGATTTCACTATACATTGGTATTAAGGCAGATCAATACACATCAACAAAAAAAAATAGATAAATATGTAGATTACTGCATTTTTAGCTTTTTTCAAGTGATACGATTGGCTTGATTCTAATTGATTCATTCACCTTATAAGGCCATTTAAGAATTTTGTGTGAAGTTATATTAATTCCTTATCAGAAAAACTTAAGTGTTGACATCAAAAGTATCATTTTTAGGCCTTTATGTGTTTCTGAAAGGGTATCTTTACTTCTTAAAAACTTGTGCCAATTGCAGATGCTGACAGGATATTTTTTTCTTTGCAGGAAGTGTTGAACGGGCTGAGAGCTAAAGGTCACGACGTTCAGGTACGTCAGGTGACGTCAGTATGTCAAGGTGTTCTGCACCGGAACGACAGCCTGGATGCATGCTCAGATCGGCGGAAAGGCGGTGTACCAGATGGTTACTAGGGATTAGTTACGCTGGGCCACGACGCCATCTTGGCATCGACCGTTGATTGGAGGGATTTAAATGTCAGCTCGGCTTGATGGCATTCAGGGGGAGATCGAGGCATTCACGCCGCTGATATTTATCCCGTCCAAACCCAGAAATCACTATCTGTTTTTGTTTGACCTCGTCATATTTGTTTGGTATTGCTAATGGTGTTTCTCTGCCATGTCAGAACAAATCTCACTTATCTCTGTTATGTTATAATCATTTTGTACCACGTGCACATGTAAGCTACCTCTCACTTTGCACACAGCGTAATCTATGTTACAGAAAGCGTGACGTAGTGGGCAGAAAGTCTGACATAATGCACACAGTGCAGAAAGTTGTACTGAAAATGGACATATTACATATCATTTTTAAACTTGCTCAGCATTTTTTTGTTTCAAAGCATTATTCTTTTCAACGTTTCTTCTTTTACTACACACCATACCTGTTTATATAATCATCGGAAAATGGGTGAACATAAGACCAACATAGTTACTTGAGAAGATCTGATTAATTCAAAAGTGAATTTTCTTTTTTTCTTTATACATGCCAAATAACTGCTATACGGTGCTGTTTTCACTGTTACATTTACATATGAAAATATTTGGCGTTGTTCTTTTAGACGGTATAATTTTGTATTTTCTGAAGCGAAACCGCAAAATACAATTCACATTGTTTGTATGGATGTACATGGAAGTAAATGTTTTATATGATCATTGATATACTATATATATATATATATATATATATACATATATTTATATATATATAGTATATCAATGATTCATGCCCAATTAAATGATTTTAAACTCCGTGTATAAGAATTGAATGCGATAAAAATTCCATGATATTACATTCTCAACTGTCTGTTGTTCTTGCAATAAACACTGGAACTCCTATAACACTTTTTCATTGAACAAGGTAAAAATGTATGGCAAAATTATTGATAAAACGCAATGGGGATACATGATTATCTCTTTATTGTATTTTAAGTACGTTTAAGATAACTTAAACGACAGCGTTAGGACAGCGTTTATGGTCGAGTATCACTCTTAAATAGCAGTATTACCACTGTTTATTTGAAAATCCCCGCGATTGCTAAAGCTTGTATATGATTTACATTGAGAGTAATGCGAATCCAAACATCGAATCACCCAGGAGCTTCTCACAAGAACGGTCGCTGTGAATTCAGTTCATATTGGCTTCCTCTCGTGTCGTAAGTGGGAAGGTCTGACAGCAACCTGCAGATGGTTGTGGATTCCCCCCCCCCCCCCCCCACACCACCATTTCTCTACCTGGCTTAATCCCACTATAATGCTGGCTGTCACAGACTAAGTGAAATGTTCTTGAGTATGGCGAAAAGCACTAACCAAATAAATAAATAAATAAATAATCGTTAAATCCGACATTCATAGACGTCTCGTAGACCATAAGGCGATAAGGCGATAATCGCAGACGTCTCGTAGACCATAAAACACTGTCCCAAGGCCATAATCGCAAGATCCATTTCCACAAAAACAGAAAAAAAACAGAGACACTAGTTCCCCAGTGAATGTCAAAAATGACATATATATATATATATATAGTAAATAAAGTTCATAACATGTAATTAAGAGAGAAGACATTTGATATTGCATGAGGACATACAAATCCTATTTCAAACCCGTAGTGCTTGAAAAATGTCCAAGTAGAATACAAATATAGGTATTTCAGTCATGCTCTCAAGTCGTATGTGGGACGATCTGCCATGCAGGAACCTGGGGCATGGGGCCTGGGGATTATCACAATTCGAATGCGTCAGGTCAGACCTGGCCATTATGGTATTCACACGGATGATCACAATTCGAATGCGTCAGGTCAAACCTGGCCACCATGGTATTCACACGGATGATCACAATTCGAATGCGTCAGACCAGACCTGGCCACCATGGTATTCACGCGGATGACCACAATTTGGATGCGTCAGGTCAGATGGTATTCACGAGGAAGATCACAATTTGAATGCGTCAGGTCAGACCTTGCCATCATGGTATTCACGAGGATGACCACAGTTCGGATGCGTCAGGTCAGACCTAGCCATTATGGTATTCACGCGGATGATTGCAATTCGAATGCGTCAGGTCAGACCTGGCCACCATGGTATTCACGCGGATGATTGCAATTCGAATGCGTCAGGTCAGACCTGGCCACCATGGTATTCACACGGATGATCACAATTCGAATGCGTCAGACCAGACCTGGCCACCATGGTATTCACGCGGATGACCACAATTCGGATGCGTCAGGTCAGATGGTATTCACGAGGATGATCACAATTCGAATACGTCAGATCAGACCTGGCCATTATGGTATTCACGCGGATGATTACAATTCGGATGCTGTCAAAACAACTTTGTTGTGGAAGAGCCCAAATATGGGACGCAAAGTTGCTCCCACGTTCCCAATATGTTCATCGATGATGTCATTTCAAAATATTCCCTAGCAGTGACGGGAAAAATGCATGAAATAGAAGTGTTATTAAGAAATATAAAATATGCCTCATGAGTGAACATTTTTTTCTCATTTTGGAGAGATATTTTTCTTTATCGCCACGATTTGGCTGAAATATTGCCGATGTGGCGTTAAGCCATAATCATTCATTCGAAGTCGGGGACAGACCTTGATAGCACAGATAGAGGGTTGGCTTCGGGGCGGTAGATCCAGGCTCAATCCTAGTTTGTGTCACACCTAAGACCTTAAAAGAGGAAGTTGTTCCTCGCTTAGTTGACCCGTATCAGTATAATGGCTCGGGTGAAGCGGCTTACTTGCCTTTGGTAAGTCGTCTCAGTGAAGCAGCACTAGATAAAAGAGCGATGGAAATCCGTCCTGCTACACGGAAGCACATTACATACACTCTAAGGATTCCTTCGTCATCATATGACTGAAAAATGGTTAAGTGCGACGTTAAACCCCAAGCACTCACTCACTCACTCGAAGTCGGGAGACCCCGGAATCAAACACGGGTCGGGCCATACCATACTTTTAAAATGGTACTTTCTGCTGCCTCGCTTGGCGCTCAGCAGTGAGTGGTTGCAGCAAGGAAACATGACTGGTTGGCCCGGTGTCAGTATAATGTGATACGGTGGGGTGTCTTCGGCATGATGCTTCAGTGGTGGCAGAACTTTGGCAGCATGGATTCGCCCTGTCATTAGAAGACATAATATATGTGCACACACATAATGACTCCTCGTCGTCATATGACTGAAAACTTCTTAAGCACGACGTTAAAACCCAAGCATACATACATACATTGGTAGAAATGGGAGAAGACCGATTCACGTTTGGACAGATTTTCCAGTAACACAATTTAATGCCAGCCCCAACTCCCCAAGTCAGAATACACTCTTGTGTTCTGACATCAATCTGATGTCAATCGACAACACATCACTTTTTCAGTGGTTATCAAGACTTTGGATGAAGGAAAAACCATTCTGTTCTAGGAGGGCCTCAATTAACCTCAACACACCAAGCTTATGAAAACATGTTTATTGGTGAAGGGATACAACGCACTTATTTATTTCAACGGAATAAAATTGACGACCCATACATTGAAATGAAAATAATTAATATTTTGATCACCTATATGATTATTTGTAAATAATGAGGTGTAAGTGTTACAATGATGACTATGCAGAAATTAGCGGTTTCTTCCAGGTGAACTTTCTAAAACTTTTTTACCAGTGAATCGATGTAAAAGATTTTTTATTTCTTCGAGAACAAAAACTTGACGATCCATGCATTGCAATGAAAACAATTCAAATAGATGTTTATTGGTAAATAGTAAGCTGAAATGTTACAGCCATGGTTATGCAGAAATTCAGTGGTTTCTTTCAGACAATACCCGGTTTCCTCCTCAGTAAGACGTCCAGTGGTTGTCCAGGAAAATCACCACGGCAGACATAAAATAAAGAAAATCCGGAAACCCCAACATAGTGGTTCTGTAAGAGATGGGAAATTTAAGTGGTATAGCAGTAACCAAATTATTACCAGATACGGCCCGCTGCATGATTATCTTCTGTGAGCAAAAGTTTGTATATACATGTATACATGGAACAATGTCATTGTCTCATTTTGGTCAAAGGAGCATCTGTTTGTGACAGGAAGGAAGCGATCGAGTCCGTCCAGATGGGATTTTTCCACGGGACGGTCGCCACTGTTTTTTCTTTACGAAACTCCATGTCGGTTTCAGCTCCCCGCAGAAAGTCTATAACACAACACAAACTTCACAGCAAAGCTTTCCAGCTTTGTAAAAATCAGACTCATTTTGTGTGTAGCAGACTATTGTTTATTTACTCTTTTGACAGTCTGCTAATTCAATGTCATTTGGGATTCCAGGAATTCCGTGGTTTTTACGCGTTGCCATAGTAATCAATCCCCATTCCAGCTCACGCCATATCGTCGCCATCACAGGTAACACTTTGTCGCTCTCCTCCTACGGTCTTTCTTCCAGTGTGACTGAGAGTTCATTTCTCTTAAAAGCCTAAGGCGTTTCCACACAAAGCCAGATTTTACCTATTAGTCAATATTTAAAACTTTACTTTAACATTTAATAAATGTTCTGTTAATTTGTCACAAATTGAATTTCACAATCAATCATGTAACCCAACTTTAAGTCTGTCGTTTTAACCTTAACTTAAAGGAATACAGAATCACTTTCGATTGGTCGGTGTGAGAGATAGGTAAGTCCAGGATATACCCAATCTGTGTTGAACTTTAGGTAAGACAGATTTATAAACATGACTAAAGCTGTAGGGTTTAACGCTGGAAATCCTGCGTCCACAGGCAGCCAATCAACGTCGATTCTGTATCCCTTAGATTCTGACATCAAGGGAGATAATTGTCTTTCCTGTTTTATTATGACAGCCGTCACGAATTTCGCCTCTTTATTTCTCGCTTAATGATGTTCAGGAGAGACGCATGACCAGGTCTGGCTGGGTCTGGTACAAGGCTGAAATGTCAATACTGGTCACCGAGTTGGCGCCTGCAATGGCCGCTAAATTACCCTCTGTCATGGCGGTTGAGACACGACTTGGAGTAGTGTCCGATTTGGCGCCAGAGTTTGTTTTGACTCCCCGGGTTGTTGTATCAGAGTTTGCATTCGGATTGGAGTCTATAATATTGTATGCTGCTTGCGTAGGGCCATTTTGGGGTGCATTGCTAGGTAACCCTGTGGTTTCTTCAAGCAGCGAAACCAATGGTTCTAACGATATGACTTGATGGTGTTTGGTTTCTTCCCGAATCCGCTTGTAGGTGGGGTCATTTTTGAGGACCACGATCGGAACTTCTGCACCCACAGTTTCATATAGACGTGGAATGGGCTGTGCGTCTCCCAACAAACCGCCAGGAGGCGCTCTTGGCAGATTGGACCCACGCAAACCGATGATGCCTGGCAGAATATTCCTCTCACCTAACCCGTCGTGCAAACCATTCAACACTCCAGCCATTGGGTCGTTTGGATTTGGGTGCGATGTCCCGTGAATATCTGCGGTCCCCATTTTCAGATCATAGACTCGTCGACCTGTTGCTCTGTCCACTGGGAACAACTGTTCAGGGAACAAGGACATCCCAGTGTGCATCTCTGTTGGATCGTCAGCCAATGCTCCCATCTCATTGGCCAGTGGCAAAGCTTCCGGTTCTACGCCGTCATCAACTTCCGTTTCGCACAGTGACGATGTGTTATTGTTTTCCTCACTGCTGTCGTCGCATTCTGTGAACAATATAGAATGCGTTTGAAAACTAAAATTATCTATTTCATGGTTCTTTAATGTCAGGTTGAAGAATTTTTCACTTTTAATGTTATGGGTCAAAGTTCATGGGTGGAAGAAATCGGAGTTCCTCAACTGCTCTCGGCTGGGTATCTCACAAACCTCCCTACTTTATCTATTTATTTATTTGATCGTTGTTGTTGTATAACCCAATGCTCAAGAATTTGTCATTTATACAATGGCGGTTCTCCAGATTTAAAGCCACACGGGAAGCAGCGAGAGCAGGAATCAAACACACAAACATTTGAAATTTATAGCTAATGATGTTTACTTCTGTAGAAATTGAATTGGCGGGCGCTTTTTTTTTTCCTTTTTGTTGTTGTTGTTTTTTTTTTGTTTCGTTTTTGAGTATGAAAATTAAAGTCATTATTTATTTTATTGTGTTTTTAAAGCTGTTCTCAAGAACATTTCATTTCAGACGACAGCTCCTTGTTTTTTATAGTGACAGATCCAGCTATGCAGGGGCACAGTGATTCATTATATTGGATGTCTAACTCTTGGATATCTATTAACCCTTGGCGATGCTGCTTAACTAAAGTAACATTTGGTAAAATTGGTTTTTATGGCTAATGAGGGGTTTAAGGCGGACTTAAAGGGGCAACGTAGGAACTTTGCCTGTATGTGGTGTTGCATTATGCAGGATGATTAGCAACAGTCAAGCCCACTTGAGGATAGATTTTATATGGTTAACTTAACCAAGCTTAATAATGGTAAGCTTTGTCTGTATTTTTTTTATGGATAATTGCAATTGAAAAATTCGGGAAATTATATCTCTGCCCTGCATTTGACTTATGTCTGTGTGAGAATAATAACTGAACAAAACTGGAAGGAACCGGGCTGGACTCATGGTTTTATTGTCATACACTAGGAGTCCGATTTATTTTATTTATTTATTTATTTATTTATTTGATTGGTGTTTTACGCCGTTCTCAAGAATATTTCACTTATACGACGGCGGCCAGCATTATTGTGGGAGGAAACCGGGCAGAACCCGGGGGAAACCCACGACCATCCGCAGGTTGCTGGCAGACCTTCCCACTTACGGCCGGAGAGGAAGCCAGCATAAGCTGGAGGTCCGATTTATAAAAGCCTGAAAAAGCTACGCCAGTCGCGCTTAACATGGTGACGCACCTCTTCACTACAAGTCGCCATGGAATTTACGACTGGCGCAATATGCGACAGATTCGTAAGACCCGGGTCCTTAGGTGTATTGTAACATAAATGACAAACCTCTTTATATAAAACTTCAAATTCACGTTAGCTCCAAGATGAGAAGCTATAATGATACAGGCTCCAGGGAAACGCGTATGACCACTCAGCCATGCAGAGAATACCATCTCTCATTAAATACTCATGTGACCAGGTGTTACGCTTCTCGTTTGTTATGATAAGTTTACAGGTAATGAAGAGATAATTTGCATATGTACATGTCATTTTGGAAATCAGCGTCTACGGTGCTTGCAGTGGGCTTTTTACTTCACGCTTGAGTGATCTTACATACAGATGTACAGACATTATCAAGCGGGAAAGGTGTTAAATCAATAATTCATCACTATTTCATAATTGTAGTTGACTTCCACCTTTTATTCAAATAATTGTCTAGTATTAAGCGTCCACCCTCGAATTTTATTTACAAACGAGCTACATATGTACATGTATATATGGTTATAATTAATGTCTGGTATTTATAGCATTAGATTACGGGAAAAATATGGCTTGTGGCTGGATTAAGAATTATATTAAATGACGTGTTCACTTGTAATACCACTGTGGTTTAACCAATGCCTCAGGTAAGAGTTCGAATCCAGCCGTTGTTCGCCAGCACCTGTACCGACTACCTGAAGTAGTTTGTAAGGCACTTCTCAACCAAATGTACAGTCCACTTGACTGTTGCAAATCATTTAAATAAAGTAACCCAGTTGTTTGGGGCAAAACGCCCTGTATGTACCAGAAAATAATAACAAAACCTCACATCTTAATAAATGACAACATAAAAATGCATTGATTTTTTTCCTTTTCAAAAGTTAAACTTTAATTTATAGGAGTGGGATTTACATCTATCACATTTATGTGTTGAAAACGTTCGTGTAGTTTTCACATTTGGTGGTTCACAATA
Organism: Liolophura sinensis; assembly: GCF_032854445.1. NCBI lineage: Eukaryota > Metazoa > Mollusca > Polyplacophora > Chitonida > Chitonidae > Liolophura > Liolophura sinensis. The sequence goes on from NC_088304.1 coordinate 1,227,733, forward strand.
AACTGAAGAACTTTTCAGGCGAGGCAAATCATATTTTATCTTTGATAGATAAATTTTCAGCGTTAAAATGTCCTTTGTTTTGGTAACAATGAAAACCATGTAAACTTTCTGTCGAAATTATGCGGATGATTTATGAATTGTTCTTCAAACGTTGAGTCACTCGAGCTCTAAGATTGTTCCGATCTCTCCCACTATAATTACTGGTCGTGAAATATTTTCAAGTAGGCGTAAAGGCGTAAAACACCAATGAAATAAATAAATCAAACTTTGGTACACGTGATCAATTATAAATACAAATGAATATAAACATATAAATAAATATTCAGGATTTCTTCCATACAGATCAACACATTCATAATTTTTTTCCCAAAGTTTACACAAGACTCGTTAAGGTATTTTTCTTCAATTTACCTGTGTTCACGGTGTTTTCGGCAGCCTCTACAACCGCTTCAGCCAGTGTATCCGACGCATACGTGAAGAGACAGCCACTCTGGCATAACACAATCAAGGCTGGCACCATAAACTTCATCTTGGATGCCCAACTTTTGCTTCAACTTGTGCTCCGTTTTTCTTCACCAGTATTCCTGTTTGAAAAGTGGGGGAGTGACAATGCTTGTCGAAACCACTATGCAGCTTTATACATACAGATAAAAGTCAACGATATAAAGCAGCAGAAAAGCACACTTCTGTGACTTAACTGACCAGTACAACGAATACCGAAATAAATAGACGCTAGTCGCAGATGGTAGATTGTACAGTCCAGCGGTGTCGATTTCTTCTCGATGGCTAACGGAAGTATTTATATTAGCTAACCGCTCGCTGACGCAGCCGATGTATTATCAAAGACAAACAAGAACCATATATCTTCCTCACACAAAGTCTTACTAACAAATCAGGTTTAATTTTGTTCAACAAAGACCACTCTGTTCGCCCATGTAAATGCGGAACTGTTAGTGTCAAGAACAAAGCGGGGTTGAAAACACATCCGTAGATTTCCACACCATTAGCATTAATATCTATGTCCATTATACATCGATTTACATACGTTAGCAATCACCATCTTTAATCCTCGCTAGATATGCGGCATTAGCGTTGTCTTTTTAAAATGAATATGTATTACTGCTAAGAATATATATAAACGTCGATATCTTATTCCAATAGACTTTGTGCACCTGTTAAAGCAACCCACCGTTCCAGTTAAGTTATACAGTCTACGTATATTATATACCGGCGCTTCTCCATAAACTAATCGCATATCAATTTAGTATAGGCATGCAATTTATCAACTCAACTTTATTTATGGAACATTTAGAAAACAACATCATAGATGTATAGATAACCTTCAAAGTGGATGTTTAATAAATGAATTTCTTCTGAAAGTTTTGAGCGCTTAATTAACTTTAATGTATGTCAATGTTTGATTAATGATTGGTGATGAAAATTGGCCAGTTAAATATAAGAAAGATGGAGACAGTCACATGTCAACAAATTTAAAATAGTCTGCAAAGTCCAAAGTTAACTAAAATTAAGGACATCGACCTTCCAGCATAGAATACAAGATCTTATTTGGCAGAAAAGATCCCTTAAAAGGCCTATTGATCATTCAAACACTTAATCATTAATTTATTTTTTATCAGAGAAATCTATCCCAGCTAATCAGGAAAGGCGCCAGGGACTGCCAAGGCCCAGAAAGCTTACACAACCGTACAAGCGTTTGAACACATTTTAAAAGAGTAACTGAAATATATCAATTACCGAAAACATACCCATTCACCAACCAACCACCCACCCCACAATTAACAGAATATGTGTTATATTTAACAGAATAATCTGTTGCAATAGCAGAATACAGTCTAGCATCACTTTCTGTTAAATTTACAGATTTTCATTTTGAGAGTAACCAATTTATACCCATGGCAACCATTGACACTGGTCATATATGGGAGCTGGTCCTTGTCATGGAAGTAAAACCGTTTGCCTTACTGATGCTGTGGCCATGGAGCTACCACCAACCAGCAGGGATTACTGCAACTATACTGCAGGGATTACTGCAACTATAGCCAAGCGTGCCATTGATACTTACCATGAGAGCTACTTAATACTCACCTTGGCCATCAAAGTTGTTACAGACTCTTGAGATGGTACATTTTACTTGGATCTGTACTTGTACAGATACCAAAACGGTTTCCTCTCTCGCAGACTTTACAAGACAGGTAGTTTCAGTTTTGGCACTGTAAATTATCCTTTCTTGGGTAGCAATATACTGAAGGGTTCTATACATGAGGTGCACATATCTCGCCTTAGCCTTTGTCAGATCTTATGTCTTGTGTGACGATTTCAATTAACGTCACTAGTTATAACTATAAAAACTGTGTCAATGTTATTCCATCAAACGCCTTCACTCAAAGTTTTACGATGAATATGAGTATAGTTCTTTTGTAATTAAATATGGACAGAGCGTCCAGAATCTCTGGCACTGCTTCATGATTGTGTTTATTTCCGCTTAACCCGGGGCTGGGGGCGGTATATTCATATCGTGTTGAAGTAGATTGCCACCCTGGATTTATGAATAGTTGCATTTACAGCACGACAGCGGGAGAAGCTGTTGTCGTCCATGGAATGCAATGTCTCTGAGCTGTTGACACCATTGCCATTGTGCCGACATTAACCATGGAAGCTGCTGACATTACTCGCGGGATCTAATATTTCCTTGGAGCTCTGGTTGCGTGTTCACACTACCTGTGGGAGCTGCTGACATTGCTCATGGGATCTAATATCTCTCAGGGATGTGGACATCACTGTTATTGTGTTGACACTAGCCATGGAAACTGCCAACATTGCTCATGGTATCTAATGCCTCTCAGATCTCTACCATTTGTATTGTGTTGAAACTAACTATGGGAGCTACTGACATTGCTCATGGGATCTAATGCCTCTCACAGCTCTAGGCACCATTGGTACTGTGTTGAAACTAACCATCTGAGCCACTGACATTGCTAATGGGGTCTAATGTCTCACTGAGCAGTGCACATTGTTATTGTGTTGAGACTGACCATTGGATCTAATGTCTCTCGGCACTGTGGACACCACTGGTATTGTGTTAGCACTAGAGGAAGTAGAGTGTTTTTCATGTCATTGTCACAGTTACCACCTGATGTGGGATCATTACTTTCCCACGCCTTGACTGAGATGTTGAGTGACACATGCATCATGCATCCATGTGTCTATTTCATTCCTGCATCATCTGTATCACAAAACATACAGAGACACCATGACAAATTGCTCATGAACTGCCCATATAATTAAGGCTGGCTATAAGTAAAGGACCAGGCGCTGTCATTGACAACTATGGTTTTCAACATCAACATCTGAGAAGAACTTAAAGTTATCTCTTTACAAGCCATTAAAACATCAGTGTGTGTGTGTTCATATATATATATATATATATATATATATATATATATATATATATACATATATGTGAAACACGTTTGGCAAAAGAATCAAACATTGGCAATAAATATTTAATAACCTTTGTTTCTACACAAAGGGTAAAAAGATGGGTATTGGAACAGAGCCTTATGCTGACTTGCTCGGTGGAAACAAAAACTTATGTCATGAATGGGCAAATGTCAAGTGAATTACATTAATTCTTCTGGACTGTGTGATTGTAAACTGGTGTAGAAAATTTCTCAGAGAGAAAACAGACTTGTCTCTATGGATGTCGGCAGTACTGAATAACTCAAGTCATATAATGAATTCAGTTCACTCACATACATGTATTAATGCTTCCAAGTATTACATTGCTAAAAGACAGAGGAGACAAAAATGGCTTTTGTTAACACTTTAAATTGTTCTGAGAGTGGTTGCATATTTTGTCCATAATATCACCAGTTTGTGTCAACCCTACATGCGAGTTTACAGTCATTTCCATGATCCATCATCACGCATGTCACGTCCGTAGTAAAACTGACTGATAAATGATAGCAGGCGTTCTTTCTACAGTTTCCAACTGATAGAATATTGCACAACACCTTATTTTCACTTGTTTTTCTGTTGTTCCCTTCAGCAAGAACACTGGATGTTTATTTACCAGCCTGACTGGCTTGACTGTTCTCTTCATCTGCTGGACCATGCACAGCTTTGGCTATCGCCGCCCATTCTAACGCTCTCTGGAGAGTGTCGTTTACAGATGTAGTTTTGTCTAAATTCCAGTAAGTCATTTCCTTAAACTTGTGGCTAATGTTCACATTTCTGTCTTCTTCTTCCACGAACGGTCGTCTGCTTTCTTTCAACACGAACCCGGTGTATCCCGGAGGAAGACGAAGCGCTTGACCATTCAGTGGTCGTCCACGGAATGATGCGGTCAACTGCTCATTTTCATCGTCCCTAATGGATGTGTGGAAATAATTTGCGACCTCTGCATTACCATTGTATTCAACTTTACACGGTAACAAATGCAGCTGATTGCATTCTTTCGCAGTTTCCTGAGAATTGTTCAAAATGTGGATCGACATGGTGAGAAATCACCCCGCTTTCCCGCCAGCTGCTCTGTGGTGCACTTGTACCGGAAGAGAGTTATCTCCCATGAAAATATAGTAACTTATAACGAGCATATCCAGTGGCTGTATGGACGACACTAGCCAATCAAACACGAGCTAACAAAAGTTCCTCAGGTTGTCAACATTGCAGACATCTGGCAATGTCGTCGTGTTGTGAAACCGGCAAAATAAATTTTCTAGGAATGGCTTATCTTGGGCGATCATCGTGGCAGCTTTGAGTTGACCTGATCAGCAAGATGAAGTTAGTCCAGAGAGATATCGATAAGACAGGTGCAGGGTGAGTCTTGCGAATACTAAGTGAAACACGTTGACTGCTCAACGAGCAACAACAACACCGGAAAATCTGGTCAGGGAAAACTGTACAACTTCTCAAACTCCAATGTTCTAAATCTAAGCCGTGTAACAAAATATTCAGTCATGCCAGAAAGACACAGTGTCTTACCTACAGCGCCCCACCCCCTCCCAAATCAAATCCAGTGCCTACTCTGTCGGCCCCTATGTCTTAAAAATATTTTAGGAAAGTAGGCCCAAAGTAAGTAAAAGTATTTTTTTAGGACATGTTCATGTTAAAAATACTACGAGGTAATAGTTATCTCATTTTGCCTTCAATTTGAATGGACAGGTCTGTTTCCCTGATTCCTGAAGAGGCTGAAGATATGTGGCATGCCTATAACCTGGTATCACATGGGGACACACTGAGATCTACTACTATCAGGTAAATGTATAATTCAGCGAGCTTAATGATCTCCCTCCTTATTTAACATTCTGACATTTACCTTGTTGGTTGACATTTAGCTGGCCTCCAATCCTCCTGTGTGGGCGCTACTCCCACCTCCAGCATGCTGACCTGGGAAGCGCATACATCAAAAGTCGGTCTTAGCCAGGAAGCGGGTGTATATTTGTTTTCTCCAGGGCAGGCACAGCATCAACTACTTTCTTGTCTCTGCTCAGCAGAATTTGAGTAATGATCAGTTCTGTTATACGTTGGATTTTCATACTACATGCAACGTTGAACATCAAGGGGTAAAATCAAAGACATTCGCTTTGCTTTAATCACAACACTCGATGCATAGTCATTTCAAAGAAGGTGGGGTGGGGGTTGTCACAAGTGTTCATCCCATTGGTCAATTATCCTTAACACAAACGATGATGAAGTTATGCAAATAAAGAAACACAACATGACCCCACTTACAGAGAGATTATTACCTTATAAGAAATTCGGGAAAACATGTAAATAAAGTTGATTTGCAGCACACATTCTTCACTCCCTGCATTGAATTTGCGCATTTGTTGACAACTGAATGTATAGCATGGAGTGGGGAAATTGTGTGCTTTCTTTGCTTAGTTTTCCTGCCCAATAAATATGTAAAAGTTTAAAGCAGGCAAAATAGAATAGAAACTCTTTATCTAGTGATTGTTGTTTATTTTAGCCCGGTAAATATGGAAGAGAATTTTAGAAATGGGACATTTGCAGCCCCTTGTGCTAAAATTTTAATTTTTATATTTTTCCACTAATATGATAACTCCATATGTTTTAGCAAAATGTGCAGAATAACATTATCAAGCAAAGACAACAGCAATAATTGTCTAGTGTCATATCATTATATATCTGCATGGATATCTGTGTGATGCACAAGATCTTCAATATTAGTTTACACCATTTTTATGTTACAGTAATGTAAAAGAGTAAACTTCAGATGGGAATTTGTTTTGTCATACAATAAATTTAAACATTTCTGAGAGAGGAATTTCTGGTGCACAAACCAAAATGAATTTACTAAAACAGGTTGAACAGAATTCTTTTGCCAAAAATCTGTTAGAACTGGGCGTAATGTTCTTGAATTTTATGGACTTCACTATTTCCAGATGAGAAATATAATTTGTTTTGAAAAAAATATAAGAACTGTAACTGGAAAAAAGTTTCAGTAGTACATCGTTCGTTTCTGAATGTCCACTGAGAAGAAAGGAAATTTCATTTTATGCAGAAAAGTACAGACGGAGTCAGCCACAGGCAGCGTGGCCAGCAGTAAAGTAAGAACCATGCTGACCATATGCGTGGAGAGTCTGGATTTTGACACCCAAGCCTGTGTACTGAGGGTGAAGGGGAGAAACATTGTGGAGAACCAGTATGTTAAGGTACATATGTACTTTCCAATCCTAAACTCAGGAAGGGCAGGATGGCTTTGTTCATTGCAGGGTTTGTACAGGGACTTGAAAACCTTGAAAAGTATGAAAACTTCCAAGCTTTACAAAGCTGATATAATCAGGAGATTTTGTGATTGGTCCTCCAAAAAACCTTTAAACTGATATCACAGAACCACCTCAAGCTACTGTGTACAGGATGCTGGCCTTCTCTGGCAGAAATTTGGTTTTTTAGTATCTTTGAAATTGCTATAGTACACTGCTTTGTTTAAAATCAGAGACAGAGTTCAACTAATGAAGGGCATTTCATATTAGTTTAAGATTATTTATTGCATGTAGCCTGGTAAAGGTGAGTTTTGACGAGGAGAAAAATTTGAAATTTTAAAATGTATGAAGGTTACAAGGTTAGCCACCGGTTACATAGAATCTGCTTGATTTTCTTCATAAACCTGACTGTCATTGTAAAAGTGAAATATTTTTAGAATCCAATGGCATGAAACACTGTTGAAATAAATGATATTGTTTTTTACTGGAGGGATACTGTATTAACAGTGGAGAAATTTATGCATGAAGCAGACAGTGTGCAATCAGTTAAAAAAATCTGATTTCACAAGGTAACTTACAAACTTCATTGTGACATCATTCATTCACTCCCTCACTATGTCAGTCAGTCAGTTAGTTTTTTGTTATGTTTGTTTCAGATGGGTGCATACCATACTCTTGACCTAGAGATGAACAGGAAGTTCACACTGGGCAAACACGAGTGGGACAGCATCTTTCTGGACAGAATAGGTCTCTCTGCTTACTGTCATAATTTTGAACATAATTCATGTACCTATAAATGTGTTCCTAAAGATAATTCCTCAACTGTTCACAAAAGATTCATTTATAACATTTCAGTTCAAACTACTAACGGTCTTCACCCGTTTGGTTTGTTTTTAATTCTTTTTTTCCTAGAGTATCTGACTTTTAAAGAACATGATGAAAAACATGTCATCTAGGCCAGTGTACTTTGTGTTTCACGGGTGAGCCAACACTAAAAAACAATGGATTAAAAATTTTTTTTTTTGTTTTTCAAGGCTTTCCAATCATTTAACTACATCATACATATATAATACAACAGGAAAAAATTGCTCGAGTGTCAAGTGACAGAAGATAATGTCTGTAAAACCTTTTGTATCTCAGAGCTAGCTTGTGACCCGATGCAGAGAGCAGACGTGGCTGCTGTGGTAATGCAGGAAGGCCTTGCACACATCTGTCTTGTCACCCCAAACATGACGCTGCTGCGTGCAAAGATAGAGACAAATATCCCACGAAAGCGACGGGGCCAGTGCAGCCAACACGACAAGGTATGGGACTAACACTGAAACAGACTAATAAAGTTGGTTTATGGTATTCACAGATGGAAGATGGATCAAATTTAAAAGGGGATTACATGAAGATGTACAGATACATGTAAATATGAAAGTTTAAAATGTCAACCAGTGTGCTCTCACCTAAAGAAAAAGAAAGAAAAAGATCAGCAAATAAGATAAAAAGTTGAAACATAAAATGTTACGTATAGATTACAGTATATATATTACCTACCAGTACTGTATTTATTTCTGCTCCTTATTCTGTACAGTGATGTGGTTTCATTCTTGTCCTTTTTATTTCAGGGTCTGACTCGTTTTTATGACCAGATAATACAAGCCATTCTCAGGCACATCAACTTTGATGGTAAGGGTCACTGATTTTCCCATCCACACCCCCTCCCCGCCCCCCTCTCCTCTCCCTTTACCTAGCTCTCCCTTTTCCCTAACACCAATATCATCTTTCACTAGTGCCCATCTTTCTATTACACATTTTTAAAAGTTAATTCTTGTTCTACATTTTTCCAGTTGATACGTTTACAAAACCAGGCCTTTTGATAAATTACCCAGACAGTCGTTTTTCTGTTTACTATTTAAGAATCCCACCTTTAGGTGAAATACAGTGTATTAATTTTAATTAATGACACATTTGAACCCAAGGTGGGTGTGAAGCCACCTGTATCAATATACCTGTCACCGCTTGTTTTTTTATTCAGTTGTCAAGTGTGTCCTCGTTGCAAGCCCTGGATTTGTTAAAGTAAGTGAAAGTTAAGAATAAACACTGATAACTTCTGATGCATCTGAAATTTTTAATAAAATTTTGAATTAAGGGAATGAAATGTGCATTCCGTACTCATGCTATCTTTTACTGAGGAGATCAAGTCGCCTCTGCCTGCCAGAAAGTCATACAGAATGGTTTACTGATTCATGCTATCTTTTACTAAGGAGATCAAGTGGTCTCTGCCTGCCAGAAAGTCATACAGAATGGTTTACTGATTCATGCTATCTTTTACTGAGGAGATCAAGTGGTCTCTGCCTGCCAGAAAGTCGTACAGAACGGTTTACTGATTCATGCTATCTTTTACCGAGGAGATCAAGTGGTCTCTGCCTGCCAGAAAGTCGTACAGAATGGTTTACTGATTCATGCTATCTTTTACTGAGGAGATCAAGTGGTCTCTGCCTGCCAGAAAGTCGTACAGAATGGTTTACTGATTCATGCTATCTTTTACTGAGGAGATCAAGTGGTCTCTGCCTGCCAGAAAGTCGTACAGAATGGTTTACTGATTCATGCTATCTTTTACTGAGGAGATCAAGTGGTCTCTGCCGGCCAGAAGGTCGTACAGAACGGTTTAGTGATTCATGCTATCTTTTACTGAGGAGATCAAGTGACCTCTGCCTGCCAGAAAGTCATACAGAAGGGTTTAGTGATTCGTGCTATCTTTTACTGAGGAGATCAAGTGGTCTCTGCCTGCCAGAAAGTCGTACAGGATGGTTTACTGATTCATGCTATCTTTTACCGAGGAGATCCAGTGGTCTCTGCCTGCCAGAAAGTCGTACAGAATGGTTTAGTGATTCTTGGTATCTTTTACTGAGGAGATCAAGTGGTCTCTGCCTGCCAGAAAGTCGTACAGAATGGTTTAGTGATTCATGCTATCTTTTACTGAGGAGATCCAGTGGTCTCTGCCTGCCAGAAAGTCGTACAGAATGGTTTAGTGATTCATGCTATCTTTTACTGAGGAGATCCAGTGGTCTCTGCCTGCCAGAAAGTCGTACAGAATGGTTTAGTGATTCATGCTATCTTTTACTGAGGAGATCAAGTGGTCTCTGCCTGCCAGAAAGTCATACAGAATGGTTTAGTGATTCATGCTATCTTTTACTGAGGAGATCAAGTGGTCTCTGCCTGCCAGAAAGTCGTACAGAATGGTTTAGTGATTCATGCTATCTTTTACTGAGGAGATCAAGTGGTCTCTGCCTGCCAGAAAGTCGTACAGAATGGTTTAGTGATTCATGCTATCTTTTACTCAGGAGATCCAGTGGTCTCTGCCTGCCAGAAAGTCATACAGAATGGTTTAGTGATTCATGCTATCTTTTACTGAGGAGATCCAGTGGTCTCTGCCTGCCAGAAAGTCGTACAGAACGGTTTACTGATTCATGCTATCTTTTACTAAGGAGATCAAGTGGTCTCTGCCTGCCGGAAAGTCATACAGAACGGTTTAGTGATTCATGCTATCTTTTACTGAGGAGATCCAGTGGTGTCTGCCTGCCAGAAAGTCGTACAGAATGGTTTAGTGATTCTTGGTATCTTTTACTGAGGAGATCAAGTGGTCTCTGCCTGCCAGAAAGTCATACAGAATGGTTTAGTGATTCATGCTATCTTTTACTGAGGAGATCCAGTGGTCTCTGCCTGCCAGAAAGTCGTACAGAATGGTTTAGTGATTCATGCTATCTTTTACTGAGGAGATCCAGTGGTCTCTGCCTGCCAGAAAGTCGTACAGAATGGTTTAGTGATTCATGCTATCTTTTACTGAGGAGATCAAGTGGTCTCTGCCTGCCAGAAAGTCATACAGAATGGTTTAGTGATTCATGCTATCTTTTACTGAGGAGATCAAGTGGTCTCTGCCTGCCAGAAAGTCGTACAGAATGGTTTAGTGATTCATGCTATCTTTTACTGAGGAGATCAAGTGGTCTCTGCCTGCCAGAAAGTCATACAGAATGGTTTAGTGATTCATGCTATCTTTTACTCAGGAGATCCAGTGGTCTCTGCCTGCCAGAAGGTCGTACAGAACGGTTTAGTGATTCATGCTATCTTTTACTGAGGAGATCAAGTGACCTCTGCCTGCCAGAAAGTCATACAGAAGGGTTTAGTGATTCGTGCTATCTTTTACTGAGGAGATCAAGTGGTCTCTGCCTGCCAGAAAGTCATACAGAATGGTTTACTGATTCATGCTATCTTTTACCGAGGAGATCCAGTGGTCTCTGCCTGCCAGAAAGTCGTACAGAATGGTTTAGTGATTCTTGGTATCTTTTACTGAGGAGATCAAGTGGTCTCTGCCTGCCAGAAAGTCGTACAGAATGGTTTAGTGATTCATGCTATCTTTTACTGAGGAGATCCAGTGGTCTCTGCCTGCCAGAAAGTCGTACAGAATGGTTTAGTGATTCATGCTATCTTTTACTGAGGAGATCCAGTGGTCTCTGCCTGCCAGAAAGTCGTACAGAATGGTTTAGTGATTCATGCTATCTTTTACTGAGGAGATCAAGTGGTCTCTGCCTGCCAGAAAGTCGTACAGAATGGTTTAGTGATTCATGCTATCTTTTACTGAGGAGATCAAGTGGTCTCTGCCTGCCAGAAAGTCGTACAGAATGGTTTAGTGATTCATGCTATCTTTTACTGAGGAGATCAAGTGGTCTCTGCCTGCCAGAAAGTCGTACAGAATGGTTTAGTGATTCATGCTATCTTTTACTCAGGAGATCCAGTGGTCTCTGCCTGCCAGAAAGTCATACAGAATGGTTTAGTGATTCATGCTATCTTTTACTGAGGAGATCCAGTGGTCTCTGCCTGCCAGAAAGTCGTACAGAACGGTTTACTGATTCATGCTATCTTTTACTAAGGAGATCAAGTGGTCTCTGCCTGCCGGAAAGTCATACAGAACGGTTTAGTGATTCATGCTATCTTTTACTGAGGAGATCCAGTGGTGTCTGCCTGCCAGAAAGTTGTACAGAACGGTTTACTGATTCATGCTATCTTTTACTAAGGAGATCAAGTGGTCTCTGCCTGCCGGACAGTCATACAGAATGGTTTACTGATTCATGCTATCTTTTACTGAGGAGATCCAGTGGTCTCTGCCTGCCAGAAAGTCGTACAGAATGGTTTACTGATTCATGCTATCTTTTACTGAGGAGATCAAGTGGTCTCTGCCTGCCGGAAAGTCATACAGTATGGTTTACTGATTCATGCTATCTTTTACTGAGGAGATCCAGTGGTCTCTGCCTGCCAGAAAGTCGTACAGAATGGTTTAGTGATTCATGCTATCTTTTACTGAGGAGATCAAGTGGTCTCTGCCTGCCAGAAAGTCGTACAGAATGGTTTAGTGATTCATGGTATCTTTGACTAAGGAGATCCAGTGGTCTCTGCCTGCCAGAAAGTCGTACAGAATGGTTTAGTGATTCATGCTATCTTTTACTGAGGAGATCCAGTGGTCTCTGCCTGCCATAAAGTCGTACAGAGTGGTTTACTGATTCATGCTATCTTTTACTGAGGAGATCCAGTGGTCTCTGCCTGCCAGAAAGTCGTACAGAACGGTTTACTGATTCATGCTATCTTTTACTGAGGAGATCAAGTGGTCTCTGCCTGCCAGAAAGTCGTACAGAATGGTTTAGTGATTCATGCTATCTTTTACTGAGGAGATCAAGTGGTCTCTGCCTGCCAGAAAGTCATACAGAATGGTTTAGTGATTCATGCTATCTTTTACTGAGGAGATCAAGTGGTCTCTGCCTACCAGAAAGTCATACAGAATGGTTTAGTGATTCATGCTATCTTTTACTGAGGAGATCCAGTGGTGTCTGCCTGCCAGAAAGTCGTACAGAATGGTTTAGTGATTCATGCTATCTTTTACTAAGGAGATCAAGTGGTCTCTGCCTGCCAGAAAGTCGTACAGAATGGTTTAGTGATTCATGCTATCTTTTACTGAGGAGATCCACTGGTTTCTGCCTGCCAGAAAGTCATACAGAATGGTTTACTGATTCATGCTATCTTTTACTGAGGAGATCAAGTGGTCTCTGCCTGCCAGAAAGTCATACAGAATGGTTTAGTGATTCATGCTATCTTTTACTGAGGAGATCAAGTGGTCTCTGCCTACCAGAAAGTCATACAGAATGGTTTAGTGATTCATGCTATCTTTTACTGAGGAGATCCAGTGGTGTCTGCCTGCCAGAAAGTCGTACAGAATGGTTTAGTGATTCATGCTATCTTTTACTAAGGAGATCAAGTGGTCTCTGCCTGCCAGAAAGTCGTACAGAATGGTTTAGTGATTCATGCTATCTTTTACTGAGGAGATCAAGTGGTCTCTGCCTGCCAGAAAGTCATACAGAATGGTTTAGTGATTCATGCTATCTTTTACTAAGGAGATCAAGTGGTCTCTGCCTGCCAGAAAGTCATACAGAATGGTTTACTGATTCATGCTATCTTTTACTGAGGAGATCCACTGGTTTCTGCCTGCCAGAAAGTCATACAGAATGGTTTAGTGATTCATGCTATCTTTTACTGAGGAGATCAAGTGGTCTCTGCCTGCCAGAAAGTCATACAGAATGGTTTAGTGATTCATGCTATCTTTTACTAAGGAGATCAAGTGGTCTCTGCCTGCCAGAAAGTCATACAGAATGGTTTAGTGATTCATGCTATCTTTTACTGAGGAGATCCAGTGGTCTCTGCCTACCAGAAAGTCGTACAGAATGGTTTAGTGATTCATGCTATCTTTTACTGAGGAGATCCAGTGGTCTCTGCCTGCCAGAAAGTCGTACAGAATGGTTTAGTGATTCATGCTATCTTTTACTGAGGAGCTCCAGTGGTCTCTGCCTGCCGGAAAGTCATACAGAATGGTTTAGTGATTCATGCTATCTTTTACTGAGGAGATCCAGTGGTCTCTGCCTGCCAGAAAGTCGTGCAGAATGGTTTAGTGATTCATGCTATCTTTTACTGAGGAGATCCAGTGGTCTCTGCCTGCCAGAAAGTCGTGCAGAATGGTTTGGTGATTCATGGTATCTTTTACTGAGGAGATCCAGTGGTCTCTGCCTGCCAGAAAGTCATACAGAATGGTTTAGTGATTCATGGTATCTTTTACTGAGGAGATCCAGTGGTCTCTGCCTGCCAGAAAGTCGTACAGAATGGTTTAGTGATTCATGGTATCTTTTACTGAGGAGATCCAGTGGTCTCTGCCTGCCAGAAAGTCGTACAGAATGGTTTAGTGATTCATGGTATCTTTTACTGAGGAGATCCAGTGGTCTCTGCCTGCCAGAAAGTCATACAGAATGGTTTAGTGATTCATGGTATCTTTTACTGAGGAGATCCAGTGGTCTCTGCCTGCCAGAAAGTCGTACAGAATGGTTTAGTGATTCATGCTATCTTTTACTGAGGAGATCCAGTGGTCTCTGCCTGCCAGAAAGTCGTACAGAATGGTTTAGTGATTCATGCTATCTTTTACTGAGGAGATCCAGTGGTCTCTGCCTGCCAGAAAGTCGTACAGAATGGTTTAGTGATTCATGCTATCTTTTACTAAGGAGATCCAGTGGTCTCTGCCTGCCAGAAAGTCGTACAGAATGGTTTACTGATTCATGCTATCTTTTACTGAGGAGATCAAGTGGTCTCTGCCTGCCAGAAAGTCGTACAGAATGGTTTAGTGATTCATGCTATCTTTTACTGAGGAGATCCAGTGGTCTCTGCCTGCCAGAAAGTCGTACAGAATGGTTTAGTGATTCATGCTATCTTTTACTGAGGAGATCAAGTGGTCTCTGCCTGCCAGAAAGTTGTACAGAATGGTTTACTGATTCATGCTATCTTTTACTAAGGAGATCCAGTGGTCTCTGCCTGCCAGAAAGTCGTACAGAATGGTTTACTGATTCATGCTATCTTTTACTGAGGAGATCCAGTGATCTCTGCCTGCCAGAAAGTCGTACAGAATGGTTTAGTGATTCATGCTATCTTTTACTGAGGAGATCCAGTGGTCTCTGCCTGCCAGAAAGTCATACAGAATGGTTTACTGATTCATGCTATCTTTTACTCAGGAGATCCAGTGGTCTCTGCCTGCCAGAAAGTCGTACAGAATGGTTTAGTGATTCATGCTATCTTTTACTGAGGAGATCCAGTGGTCTCTGCCTGCCAGAAAGTCGTACAGAATGGTTTACTGATTCATGCTATCTTTTACTGAGGAGATCCAGTGGTCTCTGCCTGCCAGAAAGTCGTACAGAATGGTTTAGTGATTCATGCTATCTTTTACTGAGGAGATCCAGTGGTCTCTGCCTGCCAGAAAGTCATACAGAATGGTTTAGTGATTCATGCTATCTTTTACTGAGGAGATCCAGTGGTCTCTGCCTGCCAGAAAGTCGTGCAGAATGGTTTACTGATTCATGCTATCTTTTACTGAGGAGGTCAAGTGGTCTCTGCCTAATGGTTTAGTGATTCATGGTATCTTTTACTGAGGAGATCAAGTGGTCTCTGCCTGCCAGAAAGTCGTGCAGAATGGTTTAGTGATTCATGCTATCTTTTACTGAGAGATCCAGTGGTCTCTGCCTGCCAGAAAGTCATACAGAATGGTTTAGTGATTCATGCTATCTTTTACTGAGGAGATCAAGTGGTCTCTGCCTGCCAGAAAGTCATACAGAATGGTTTAGTGATTCATGCTATCTTTTACTGAGGAGATCAAGTGGTCTCTGCCTGCCAGAAAGTCGTACAGAATGGTTTAGTGATTCATGCTATCTTTTACTGAGGAGATCAAGTGGTCTCTGCCTGCCAGAAAGTCAAACAGAATGGTTTAGTGATTCATGCTATCTTTTACTGAGGAGATCCACTGGTTTCTGCCTGCCAGAAAGTCATACAGAATGGTTTAGTGATTCATGCTATCTTTTTCTGAGGAGATCCAGTGGTCTCTGCCTGCCAGAAAGTCGTACAGAATGGTTTAGTGATTCATGCTATCTTTTACTGAGGAGATCCAGTGGTCTCTGCCTGCCAGAAAGTCGTACAGAATGGTTTAGTGATTCATGCTATCTTTTACTGAGGAGATCCAGTGGTCTCTGCCTGCCAGAAAGTCGTACAGAACGGTTAACTGATTCATGCTATCTTTTACTGAGGAGATCCACTGGTTTCTGCCTGCCAGAAAGTCGTGCAGAATGGTTTACTGATTCATGCTATCTTTTACTGAGAGATCCAGTGGTCTCTGCCTGCCAGAAAGTCATACAGAATGGTTTAGTGATTCATGGTATCTTTTACTGAGGAGATCAAGTGGTCTCTGCCTGCCAGAAAGTCGTGCAGAATGGTTTAGTGATTCATGCTATCTTTTACTGAGAGATCCAGTGGTCTCTGCCTGCCAGAAAGTCATACAGAATGGTTTAGTGATTCATGCTATCTTTTACTGAGGAGATCCAGTGGTCTCTGCCTGCCAGAAAGTCATACAGAATGGTTTAGTGATTCATGCTATCTTTTACTGAGGAGATCAAGTGGTCTCTGCCTGCCAGAAAGTCGTACAGAATGGTTTAGTGATTCATGCTATCTTTTACTGAGGAGATAAAGTGGTCTCTGCCTGCCAGAAAGTCGTACAGAATGGTTTAGTGATTCATGCTATCTTTTACTGAGGAGATCCACTGGTTTCTGCCTGCCAGAAAGTCATACAGAATGGTTTAGTGATTCATGCTATCTTTTTCTGAGGAGATCCAGTGGTCTCTGCCTGCCAGAAAGTCGTACAGAATGGTTTAGTGATTCATGCTATCTTTTACTGAGGAGATCCAGTGGTCTCTGCCTGCCAGAAAGTCGTACAGGATGGTTTAGTGATTCATGCTATCTTTTACTGAGGAGATCCAGTGGTCTCTGCCTGCCAGAAAGTCGTACAGAACGGTTAACTGATTCATGCTATCTTTTACTGAGGAGATCCACTGGTTTCTGCCTGCCAGAAAGTCGTGCAGAATGGTTTACTGATTCATGCTATCTTTTACTGAGGAGATCCAGTGGTGTCTGGCTGCCAGAAAGTCGTACAGAATGGTTTAATGATTCATGCTATCTTTTACTAAGGAGATCAAGTGGTCTCTGCCTACCGAAATGTCGTACAGAACGGTTTACTGATTCATGGTATCTTTTACTGAGGAGATCCACTGGTTTCTGCCTGCCAGAAAGTCATACAGAATGGTTTAGTGATTCATGCTATCTTTTACTGAGGAGATCCAGTGGTCTCTGCCTGCCAGAAAGTCATACAGAATGGTTTAGTGATTCATGCTATCTTTTACTGAGGAGATCCAGTGGTCTCTGCCTGCCAGAAAGTCGTACAGAGTGGTTTAGTGATTCATGCTATCTTTTACTGAGGAGATCCAGTGGTCTCTGCATGCCAGAAAGTCGTACAGAGTGGTTTAGTGATTCATGCTATCTTTTACTGAGGAGATCAAGTGGTCTCTGCCTGCTGGAATGTCGTACAGAATGGTTTACTGATTCATGCTATCTTTTACTGAGGAGATCCACTGGTTTCTGCCTGCCAGAAGGTCATACAGAATGGTTTAGTGATTCATGCTATCTTTTACTGAGGAGATCAAGTGGTCTCTGCCTGCCAGAAAGTTGTACAGAATGGTTTAGTGATTCATGCTATCTTTTACTCTTTAGATCAAGTGGTCTCTGCCTGCCAGAAAGTTGTACAGAATGGTTTACTGATTCATGCTATCTTTTACTGAGGAGATCAAGTGGTCTCTGCCTGCCAGAAAGTCGTACAGAATGGTTTACTGATTCATGGTATCTTCTACTGAGGAGATCCACTGGTTTCTGCCTGCCAGAAAGTCATACAGAATGGTTTACTGATTCATGCTATCTTTTACTGAGGAGATCAAGTGGTCTCTGCCTGCCAGAAAGTCATACAGAATGGTTTAGTGATTCATGCTATCTTTCACTGAGGAGATCAAGTGGTCTCTGCCTGCCGGAATGTCGTACAGAGTGGTTTAGTGATTCATGGTATCTTTTACTAAGGAGATCCAGTGGTCTCTGCCTGCCAGAAAGTCGTACAGAATGGTTTAGTGATTCATGCTATCTTTTACTGAGGAGATCCAGTGGTCTCTGCCTGCCAGAAAGTCGTACAGAATGGTTTAGTGATTCATGCTATCTTTTACTGAGGAGATCCAGTTGTCTCTGCCTGCCAGAAAGTCGTACAGAATGGTTTAGTGATTCATGCTATCTTTTACTGAGGAGATCCAGTGGTCTCTGTCTGCCAGAAAGTCGTACAGAATGGTTTAGTGATTCATGCTATCTTTTACTGAGGAGATCCAGTGGTCTCTGCCTGCCAGAAAGTCGTACAGAATGGTTTAGTGATTCATGCTATCTTTTACTGAGGAGATCAAGTGGTCTCTGCCTGCCAGAAAGTCATACAGAATGGTTTAGTGATTCATGCTATCTTTTACTGAGGAGATCCAGTGGTCTCTGCCTGCCAGAAAGTCATACAGAATGGTTTAGTGATTCATGCTATCTTTTACTGAGGAGATCCAGTGGTCTCTGCCTGCCAGAAAGTCGTACAGAATGGTTTACTGATTCATGCTATCTTTTACTGAGGAGATCCAGTGGTCTCTGCCTGCCAGAAAGTCATACAGAATGGTTTAGTGATTCATGGTATCTTTTACTGAGGAGATCCAGTGGTCTCTGCCTGCCAGAAAGTCGTACAGAATGGTTTAGTGATTCATGCTATCTTTTACTGAGGAGATCCAGTGGTCTCTGCCTGCCAGAAAGTCGTACAGAATGGTTTAGTGATTCATGCTATCTTTTACTGAGAGATCCAGTGGTCTCTGCCTGCCAGAAAGTCGTACAGAATGGTTTAGCGATTCATGCTATCTTTTACTGAGGAGATCAAGTGGTCTCTGCCTGCCAGAAAGTCGTACAGAACGGTTTACTGATTCATGCTATCTTTTACTCAGGAGATCCAGTGGTCTCTGCCTGCCAGAAAGTCATACAGAAGGGTTTAGTGATTCATGGTATCTTTTACTGAGGAGATCCAGTGGTCTCTGCCTGCCAGAAAGTCGTACAGAATGGTTTAGTGATTCATGGTATCTTTTACTGAGGAGATCCAGTGGTCTCTGCCTGCCAGAAAGTCGTACAGAATGGTTTAGTGATTCATGGTATCTTTTACTGAGGAGATCCAGTGGTCTCTGCCTGCCAGAAAGTCGTACAGAATGGTTTAGTGATTCATGCTATCTTTTACTGAGGAGATCCAGTGGTCTCTGCCTGCCAGAAAGTCGTACAGAATGGTTTAGTGATTCATGCTATCTTTTACTGAGGAGCTCCAGTGGTCTCTGCCTGCCAGAAAGTCATACAGAATGGTTTAGTGATTCATGCTATCTTTTACTGAGGAGATCCAGTGGTCTCTGCCTGCCAGAAAGTCGTACAGAATGGTTTAGTGATTCATGGTATCTTTTACTGAGGAGATCCAGTGGTCTCTGCCTGCCAGAAAGTCATACAGAATGGTTTAGTGATTCATGGTATCTTTTACTGAGGAGATCCAGTGGTCTCTGCCTGCCAGAAAGTCGTACAGAATGGTTTACTGATTCATGCTATCTTTTACTGAGGAGATCCAGTGGTCTCTGCCTGCCAGAAAGTCGTACAGAATGGTTTACTGATTCATGCTATCTTTTACTGAGGAGATCCAGTGGTCTCTGCCTGCCAGAAAGTCGTACAGAATGGTTTACTGATTCATGCTATCTTTTACTGAGGAGATCCAGTGGTCTCTGCCTGCCAGAAAGTCGTACAGAATGGTTTAGTGATTCATGCTATCTTTTACTGAGGAGATCAAGTGGTCTCTGCCTGCCAGAAAGTCGTACAGAATGGTTTACTGATTCATGCTATCTTTTACTGAGGAGATCCAGTGATCTCTGCCTGCCAGAAAGTCGTACAGAATGGTTTAGTGATTCATGCTGTCTTTTACTCAGGAGATCCAGTGGTCTCTGCCTGCCAGAAAGTCATACAGAATGGTTTAGTGATTCATGCTATCTTTTACTGAGGAGATCCAGTGGTCTCTGCCTGCCAGAAAGTCGTACAGAATGGTTTAGTGATTCATGCTATCTTTTACTGAGGAGATCCAGTGGTCTCTGCCTGCCAGAAAGTCGTACAGAATGGTTTAGTGATTCATGCTATCTTTTACTGAGGAGATCCAGTGGTCTCTGCCTGCCAGAAAGTCATACAGAATGGTTTAGTGATTCATGCTATCTTTTACTGAGGAGATCCAGTGGTCTCTGCCTGCCAGAAAGTCGTGCAGAATGGTTTACTGATTCATGCTATCTTTTACTGAGGAGATCAAGTGGTCTCTGCCTGCCAGAAAGTCATACAGAATGGTTTAGTGATTCATGGTATCTTTTACTGAGGAGATCAAGTGGTCTCTGCCTGCCAGAAAGTCGTGCAGAATGGTTTAGTGATTCATGCTATCTTTTACTGAGAGATCCAGTGGTCTCTGCCTGGCAGAAAGTCATACAGAATGGTTTAGTGATTCATGCTATCTTTTACTCAGGAGATCCAGTGGTCTCTGCCTGCCAGAAAGTCATACAGAATTGTTTAGTAATTCATGCTATCTTTTACTGAGGAGATCAAGTGGTCTCTGCCTGCCAGAAAGTCATACAGAACGGTTTACTGATTCATGCTATCTTTTACTGAGGAGATCCAGTGGTCTCTGCCTACCAGAAAGTCGTACAGAATGGTTTACTGATTCATGCTATCTTTTACTGAGGAGATCCAGTGGTCTCTGCCTGCCAGAAAGTCATACAGAATGGTTTAGTGATTCATGCTATCTTTTACTGAGGAGATCAAGTGGTCTCTGCCTACCGAAATGTCGTACAGAACGGTTTACTGATTCATGCTATCTTTTACTGAGGAGATCCACTGGTTTCTGCCTGCCAGAAAGTCATACAGAATGGTTTAGTGATTCATGCTATCTTTTACTGAGGAGATCCACTGGTTTCTGCCTGCCAGAAAGTCGTACAGAATGGTTTAGTGATTCATGCTATCTTTTACTGAGGAGATCCAGTGGTGTCTGCCTGCCAGAAAGTCGTACAGAATGGTTTACTGATTCATGCTATCTTTTACTAAGGAGATCAAGTGGTCTCTGCCTACTGAAATGTCGTACAGAACGGTTTACTGATTCATGCTATCTTTTACTGAGGAGATCCACTGGTTTCTGCCTGCCAGAAAGTCATACAGAATGGTTTAGTGATTTATGCTATCTTTTACTGAGGAAATCCAGTGGTCTCTGCCTGCCAGAAAGTCATACAGAATGGTTTAGTGATTCATGCTATCTTTTACTGAGGAGATCCAGTGGTCTCTGCCTGCCAGAAAGTCGTACAGAGTGGTTTAGTGATTCATGCTATCTTTTACTGAGGAGATCCAGTGGTCTCTGCCTGCCAGAAAGTCGTACAGAGTGGTTTAGTGATTCATGCTATCTTTTACTGAGGAGATCAAGTGGTCTCTGCCTGCCGGAATGTCGTACAGAATGGTTTACTGATTCATGGTATCTTTTACTGTGGAGATCCACTGGTTTCTGCCTGCCAGAAGGTCATACAGAATGGTTTAGTGATTCATGCTATCTTTTACTGAGGAGATCAAGTGGTCTCTGCCTGCCAGAAAGTTGTACAGAATGGTTTAGTGATTCATGCTATCTTTTACTCTTTAGATCAAGTGGTCTCTGCCTGCCAGAAAGTTGTACAGAATGGTTTACTGATTCATGCTATCTTTTACTGAGGAGATCAAGTGGTCTCTGCCTGCCAGAAAGTCGTACAGAATGGTTTACTGATTCATGGTATCTTTTACCGAGGAGATCCACTGGTTTCTGCCTGCCAGAAAGTCATACAGAATGGTTTACTGATTCATGGTATCTTTTACTGAGGAGATCAAGTGGTCTCTGCCTGCCAGAAAGTCATACAGAATGGTTTAGTGATTCATGCTATCTTTCACTGAGGAGATCCAGTGGTCTCTGCCTGCCGGAATGTCGTACAGAGTGGTTTAGTGATTCATGGTATCTTTTACTAAGGAGATCCAGTGGTCTCTGCCTGCCAGAAGATCGTACAGAATGGTTTAGTGATTCATGCTATCTTTTACTGAGGAGATCAAGTGGTCTCCGCCTGCCAGAAAGTCGTACAGAACAGTTTACTGATTCATGCTATCTTTTACTAAGGAGATCAAGTGGTCTCCGCCTGCCAGAAAGTCGTACAGAACAGTTTACTGATTCATGGTATCTTTTACTGAGGAGATCAAGTGGTCTCTGCCTGCCAGAAAGTCATACAGAACAGTTTACTGATTCATGCTATCTTTTACTGAGGAGATCAAGTGGTCTCTGCCTGCCAGAAAGTCATACAGAACGCTTTACTGATTCATGCTATCTTTTACTGAGGAGATCAAGTGGTCTCTGCCTGCCAGAAAGTCGTACAGAACGGTTTACTGATTCATGCTATCTTTCACTGAGGAGATCAAGTGGTCTCTGCCTGCCGGAAAGCCGTACAGAACGGTTTAGTGATTCATGCTATCTTTTACTAAGGAGATCAAGTGGTCTCTGCCTGCCAGAAAGCCGTACAGAACGGTTTACTGATTCATGCTATCTTTTACTGAGGAGATCAAGTGGTCTCTGCCTGCCGGAATGTCATACAGAACGGTTTAGTGATTCATGCTGTCTTTTACTAAGGAGATCCAGTGGTCTCCGCCTGCCAGAAAGTCGTACAGAATGGTTTACTGATTCATGCTATCTTTCACTGAGGAGATCAAGTGGTCTCTGCCTGCCAGAAAGTCGTACAGAATGGTTTACTGATTCATGCTATCTTTTACTGAGGAGATCAAGTGGTCTCTGCCTGCCAGAAAGTCGTACAGAATGGTTTACTGATTCATGGTATCTTTTACTGAGGAGATCCAGTGGTCTCTGCCTGCCAGAAAGTCGTACAGAGTGGTTTAGTGATTCATGCTATCTTTTACTGAGGAGATCAAGTGGTCTCTGCCTGCCAGAAAGTCGTACAGAATGGTTTAGTGATTCATGGTATCTTTTACTGAGGAGATCCAGTGGTCTCTGCCTGCCAGAAAGTCGTACAGAACAGTTTACTGATTCATGCTATCTTTTACTAAGGAGATCAAGTGGTCTCCGCCTGCAGGAATGTCGTACAGAGCGGTTTTAGTGATTCATGCTATCTTTTACTGAGGAGATCAAGTGGCCTCTGCCTGCCAGAAAGTCGTACAGAATGGTTTACTGATTCATGCTATCTTTCACTGAGGAGATCAAGTGGTCTCTGCCTTCCGGAATGTCGTACAGAATGGTTTACTGATTCATGCTATCTTTTACTAAGGAGATTAAGTGGCCTCTGCCTGCCGGAATGTCGTACAGAATGGTTTAGTGATTCATGCTATCTTTTACTGAGGAGATCAATTGGCCTCTGCCTGCCGGAATGTCGTACAGAACGGTTTACTGATTCATGCTATCTTTTACTGAGGAGATTAAGTGGTCTCTGCCTGCCGGAATGTCGTACAGAATGGTTTACTGATTCATGCTATCTTTTACTAAGGAGATTAAGTGGTCTCTGCCTGCCAGAAAGTCGTACAGAATGGTTTACTGATTCATGCTATCTTTTACTGAGGAGATCAAGTGGTCTCTGCCTGCCAGAAAGTCGTACAGAATGGTTTACTGATTCATGCTATCTTTTACTGAGGAGATCAAGTGGTCTCTGCCTGCCGGAATGTCGTGCAGAATGGTTTACTGATTCATGCTATCTTTTACTGAGGAGATCAAGTGGTCTCTGCCTGCCAGAAAGTCGTACAGAATGGTTTACTGATTCATGCTATCTTTTACTAAGGAGATCAAGTGGTCTCCGCCTGCCGGAATGTCGTACAGAACGGTTTACTGATTCATGCTATCTTTTACTGAGGAGATTAAGTGGTCTCTGCCTGCCAGAAAGTCGTACAGAATGGTTTACTGATTCATGCTATCTTTTACTAAGGAGATCAAGTGGCCTCTGCCTGCCAGAAGGTCGTGCAGAATGGTTTACTGATTCATGCTATCTTTTACTCTGGAGATCAAGTGGTCTCTGCCTGCCGGAATGTCGTACAGAATGGTTTAGTGATTCATGCTATCTTTTACTCAGGAGATCAAGTGGTCTCCGCCTGCCGGAATGTCGTGCAGAATGGTTTACTGATTCATGCTATGTTTTACTAAGGAGATCAAGTGGCCTCTGCCTGCCAGAAAGTCATACAGAATGGTTTACTGATTCATGCTATCTTTTACTAAGGAGATCAATTGGCCTCTGCCTGCCGGAATGTCGTACAGAATGGTTTACTGATTCATGCTATCTTTTACTGAGGAGATCAAGTGGTCTCTGCCTGCCGGAATGTCGTGCAGAATGGTTTACTGATTCATGCTATCTTTTACTAAGGAGATCAAGTGGTCTCTGCCTGCAGGAATGTCGTGCAGAATGGTTTACTGATTCATCCTTCCCTGCTCAAGATGTCCCCATTCCATCAGTTTGGTATATTTACCCACTAACAAGTTTGAATGAACCTTTAGTTTGTCTTCTTCATTCTACACACAGAAAGTAATGTTGTATGATAGGGTTTAGTCAATAACCCAGCAGTTTTCAGTTTGACAGTAATGAAAAGCCTCATTAGCCACCACTGACACCACTGGCACCACTGCCATGCTAAAAGGATCTGAGGAAAAATATATTTGAAATATATATATATATATATATATTATATGTGTGTGTGTATTAGCTCAAATAACTAATCAACAATTTTCTTCCCCCTCCGGCCACAGGATCAGTTTAATGAGTACATGTTCCAGCAGGCCATCAAGTTGGAGTACAAGATACTACTGGAGAACAAGTCCAATTTGTCCTGTCCATTCTTCATCGGGGTTCAAACATGCACTTAACGGTGAGTTGTCAGTCTGAACTCATTCTTGGTGTTACTTCTGGACAACAAGTCTGAGTTTGTCCTCCATTCTTCTCTAGTTTTAAACACAAACTTAACGGTGAGTTCTCAGGACTGATATGTGGTGTTTCTGCTGGACAACAAGGTCTGAGTTTGTCCTCCTCCATTCTTTCTCTAGTTTCAAACATGCTATTAACAGTGAGTTCTCAAGACTGATATGTGGTGTTACTGCTGGACAACAAGTCTGAGTTTGTCCTCCTCCATTCTTTCTCTAGTTTTCAAACATGCTATTAACAGTGAGTTCTCAGGACTGATATGTGGTGTTACTGCTGGACAACAAGTCTGAGTTTGTCCTCCTCCATTCTTTCTCTAGTTTCAAACATGCTATTAACAGTGAGTTCTCAGGACTGATATTGTGTTACTGCTGGGACAACAAGTCTGAGTTTGTCCTTCTCCATTCTTCCTCTAGTTTCAAACACACACTTAACGGTGAGTTCTCAGGACTGATATGTAGTGTTACTGCTGGACAACACGTCTGAGTTTGTCTTTCTCCATTCTTCCTCTAGTTTCAAACACACACTTAACAGTGAGTTCTCAGGACTGATGCATGGTGTTACTGCTGGACAACAAGTCTGAGTTTGTCCTCCTCCATTCTTCCTCTAGTTTCAAACACGCTATTAACAGTGAGTTCTCAGGACTGATATGTGGTGTTACTGCTGGACAACAAGTCTGAGTTTGTCCTCCTCCATTCTTTCTCTAGTTTCAAACATGCTATTAACAGTGAGTTCTCAAGACTGATATGTGGTGTTACTGCTGGACAACAAGTCTGAGTTTGTCCTCCTCCATTCTTTCTCTAGTTTCAAACACGCTATTAACAGTGAGTTCTCAAGACTGATATGTGGTGTTACTGCTGCACAACAAGTCTGAGTTTGTCCTCCTCCATTCTTTCTCTAGTTTCAAACATGCTATTAACAGTGAGTTCTCAAGACTGATATGTGGTGTTACTGCTGGACAACAAGTCTGAGTTTGTCCTCCTCCATTCTTTCTCTAATTTCAAACATTCACTTAACATTGAGCTGATGCGTGGTGTTATTGCTGGACAACAAGTCTGTCTAAATCTTTGTACCCATCTCACTGGACTGACTGGAGTGTATGAGCCAGGAGTTTTGATCAAGAGTGTCTATGTGATTGTGTGTTTGAGTGATGTAGTAATCACATATGTGTACTTATCTGCCGCTTGATGTAAGCACGTTTAATGTTTTGATGGATTTATACCACCACTTTGTGTGCTGAAAATTTAACATTGCTATCAGTATTATTTTGCTATCATAATTGTTATTATATCACGACAGTGTTGGTATATTCTAGATATATCACATAGTTTTATGCTGCCTCAAAGGGACGCCATTCCAGACGTACAGATATTTCATCCCGACTCACTGGTAATATACTGTCACTTGTCTACCAGCACTAGGCTTATTCATTTATTCTGCTTGCCAGACTTTCAAGAAATTATTAAGTCAGCCAATTTCAAAATCTTTAAAGGCATAATCCGGCTCAGGATTAATCCCACTATTCCCACCACGGCAAAACGTCTTGCCCAGATGGTTGTCCTTCATCAGTGTACTGTTATAAGATTTTATGATAGGTATTTTTCATGAAGTGATCAAAGTGAAAACTGATGCCATTTTTCTTTGGACTCACAGAAGTGCTGTCCGATCCAGCTGTCACATCAAAACTGGCAGACACGAAAGCAGCAGGAGAAGTGCGAGCTTTGGATGACTTCTACAGATGTTACAGAATGATCCTAATAGGGCTTTCTATGGGTGAGAGTGCCATGATCCAGTTATAGTCCTGGGCCACTTTCAGAAAGCTTAAATCGACTTTTCTGATCTTTTCTTGTAATTCTTGTCCCTAAATACTATGGCACGTCAGCCTACATGTAGGTAACATCTTTTACATAAAAAACTTTATGTTAAAAGAAATATGACTTGTTAAGTTTTGTGAATATGTATCCAGTGAAAACACTAACACAAACAGGACATGATCAGACTTTCTAATCTTACCTGTATACTGTAACATAGGTGTCTGAAAAAAGTCTCGCAAAAGCTTATGTAGAGTGGATGAAACAACGAACAGCTGAGCAGTTGGGAAGATGTTCCTGATGGAAAGTTTTCATTTTGCCTTTTGAACAAGGCGAGACATATGATCGTTAATTATGTCGAGAAAAGTTGCCTAACATTTACGCTATAAATCCCCCAACCTTTTCAGATATGAAGAGCAACTTTCAGTACAGTTCATACACCTTTATAATGTGAATCTGCTTGAATAAACACCTTGAAAACATGCAAGAAGATTGAAGAATTACAGTATGACGAGCCACATAATACTGTAGGACTATTTTTACCAGTAGTGACAAAAGAGTTGCAACTCCAAGCTCCCCTTTTGCAATGTTAAATCTGACTGTTTTATCTTGGTTTTCTCTTTCAGTATCAAGGCAGTAGAGAGGGCAGCAGAGTTACAGGGTATAGAAACCTTGATGGTTACAGATGAGCTTTTCAGGTAACTAAATGGCCTTCAGTATCACTTGTTTATTTATTTTATCAGTGTGTTGAGTGGCACTGGAGAAGAGTCAAATTCTACATTTTTTAGTTGTAAAATCCAGCCTGATAACTTGGGTTTCCTACCTCCTAACATGGGCCATTCCCTTAACCTGGGGCCTGTGTGCAAAACGACACGAAATCGTATAAGGCGACATCACAGGTAAAGCCGTCATTTGTGTTATTAAGGCTACTTGTTTAACCACAATATTTAGTTTATAACAGTATTTAATTTAATTTATTTATTTGATTGGTTTTTTATGCCCTGGTCAAGAATATTTCACTTATACAACGGTAGCAAGCATTATGATGGGAGGAACCCGGGAAGAGCCCAAAGGAAACCAACCATCATTCGCACGTTGCTGCAGACCTTCCCATGTATGACCGGAGAGGGAAGCATCACAAGTTGGACTTGACTGTCTGGAACCACATTGATGAGAGGGTTCAGAATTATTGCTCTGCACTGACCCTGTTTAATTTAAAGACACAGAGCATGGTTACTACATATTTGCATGCATAAAATTAGACCATTTTTGTAAATGTGTCGATTGTTTTTGACGGTGTTTTAATCTCCAGGTCAGCTGTTGTGGAGAAGAGGAAGCGGTATGTGAAGCTGGTGGACACGGTCAAAGATCTGGGGAGGAGATGTGAAAATATTCTCCAGCCTCCATGTCTCAGGAGAGCGTAAGTTATTTTACATCACAGTTTTGTGGACAACCTTAGTAATTGGATGAAAATAATGCATCAGATTTTTGGTTAGCCATATACGCTTACATGTGAGTTTTGTTGAATGAAATTTGTTATCATTTAACAGTTAAGTGCAAAAAATGAAAAACACAATCAAATTAAATAACTGAGTGAATGGTGTGTTTGTATGTAAACAGAGCTGACTCAGCTGTCTGGCGTGGCGGCCATTTTGAGGTTCCCCATCCCTGATGAGGATGAAGATCAGGATTCGGAGGAGGAAAACTGAGGCCAGGTTCAGGGTGAGCAGAACTACTCTCTGTGACCTCAAAATTCAGCGTTAACTGTTGCTTATTTTGTTTGATTCTGACTCCTGTTTGAGTTAGGTTTGTGATTTCTTTTGAAGGTAGGGTAATGGAGAAGCTTCACCACCAAGTCATATTTTAGGTCATGACTGAAAATATGTTTATTGGATAAAACTTGACCAGACCCAGAACAAGTTCTCGTTGGGATTTTTGAAAAAAAATATTCTCGCATATTTCTCTTTCAGTGTTAATTTCTGGAAAATTCCTTTCCTTTCATTAACAAGATTTACCAAAAAAAAAAAAAAAAAACGTTAAATTCTCTAACGACCAATCCTGTCATTCTCTCTGTAAACTGTAATTCTCAGCCTTTTGGTGTGTTTGTAACATGTTCATTTAAGCATATTCTGAAGGCATTATTCTGTGAAGACTGATAAAATTATACTTTCTGTGAAGCCCTGAAATTGGCCAATCTCTCAGTTGTAGTTTTGTCTCCAAAGTCAAATATAAAATGTGCATATATTGCCCTTTTATATGCAAAAAAGTTGAGGAATTGGGGTAGGTAAGGTTAAAAATCTAGATCATATCATGCGCAACAAAGAATTTTTTAGGATGGCCTTGGTTATGACCTTTATTTGGCTCTAAAAATGCCTTCTTTTAGGCATTGGTCTGGCTTCAGTGTCAACACTGAGTGTGTAACAGTAGCTGCTTCTGTCAACACTGAATGTGTAACATTAGCTGCCTCTGTATCAACACTGAGTGTGGAACATTAGCTGCCTCTGTGTCAATACTGAGTGTGGAACATTAGCTGCCTCTGTGTCAACACTGAGTGTGTAGCGTTAGCTGCCTCTGTGTCAACACTAAGTGTGTAACATTAGCTGCCTCAGTGTCAACACTGAGTGTGTAACATTAGCTGCCTCAGTGTCAACACTGAGTGTGGAACATTAGCTGCCTCAGTGTCAACACTGAGTGTGGAACATTAGCCACCTCTGTCAACACTGAGTGTGTAACATTAGCTGCCTCTGTGTCAACACTGAGCGTGTAACATTAGCTGTCTCTGTGTCAACACTGAGTGTGGAACATAAGCTGCCTCAGTGTCAACACTGAGTGTGTAACATTAGCTGCCTCTGTCAACACTGAGTGTGTAACATTAGCTGCCTCTGTCAACACTGAGTGTGGAACATTAGCTGCCTCTGTGTCAACACTGAGTGTGGAACATTAGCTGCCTCTGTGTCAACACTGAGTGTGGAACATTAGCTGCCTCTGTGTCGACACTGAGTGTGGAACATTAGCTGCCTCTGTATCAACACTGAGTGTGGAACATTAGCTGCCTCTGTGTCAACACTGAGTGTGTAACATTAGCTGCCTCTGTGTCAACACTGAGTGTGGAACATTAGCTGCCTCTGGCATATTCTTGGATGGATTTCCCTTACAGCAGTCTTCCTTGATTCATCTTTATGCCGGGTTGCCAAGTATCGTGGGTTTCCACCAGGCTCTGTCCAGTTTCCTGAACCATAATGCTTGCCACTGTCATATACTAATAAATTAGATATTGTTGGGCATGGCGTAAAGCTCAAACTGAATGAATAAATCAATAAACTCACCCTGCAATGTGTCAGTGCGACTAGTTCAAGTAAATCATCCATTTGAGTTAAATTGGTAACATCGGAAGTCACATTTGTTTAAGTTAGTCAATTCTGCTACTTTTTGTTTCTAAAGGCATGTAACGAAAATTCTACACCCATGTGCAGTATACGTAATATGTGTTGTTCTTTATAGGTCAATGCAATTATCAAACTGTGGGATGTGAGATTTACTGATGCACTCCATACGATGGACCAGAAAGACAAAACAATTGACAACTGACCAGCGTTATTCCATATTAGTAAGCTATTCAGTGGTTCTGAGCATTGTAAGGGAATGACCTTAGAGTGAACCAGTACAATTGCATACCTATACACAAAGGTATATGTACTTGTGTGTAAGTAACCGGGTGGAATTGCATGTGGACGTAGGTGATGTCTTGTGTTTGGTACAAACAGACAAATGGGATTATATGGACTAATATACCGTACAAGAACGATTGAAAATGAGGATTTTCCTATTTTAAGGTATTGGTACATAAATTACTCTTGATTTGAGGATATAGACTGTACAATCAAGATGAAGGACTAATCTAAAAGACTGTGTTTACAACATTACTAAACCAAACAAGCAAGATGGCAGTAGGTCACCCCATCACACTTACATAAGGCTCATAACACACCACTATGTTTCTCCTTAACTTTCATCCATTAGACTGGCTGATGTGGTCGCAAAATGGTGTATATGGCGATTAGTCATTTAGAACCTTCTTTTAGTATATCTTAAAGATAAAGAAAACATTAATGACTACGGGATGACCATGACACGCTCTCCAGCAAAATGGTTCAGTTTATTTTTTTAAGAATTCTTTCAACAAAGTAAAATACATTTGAAACATTGGATTCCACGTCGGTATTTTCTGACTATATTGTGACCAGCCAAGTGACATTTTTAGGAGCCAGTTAAGATGGTCACTAAAGCAGTCCTTTTTAATGCCTGTTAGCACAGTTTGACTGGCTGGTGTGGGAGATAGGCAAGTCCAGGCGATGCCTTATCTAATTTGAATTTAGGTGTGGTATATTTACTCAAGCGTGACCAAGGCTGCAAGTTTTAACCCAAGAAACCTTATTTCAACTGTCGCCATTGTAAACAATTAAACATCAGTGATGGTGTATATTGTTGTACAATTTGTAAGCGAAGTCCAACTTACAAACTATGTAGAAAAAGTCGTGGTTTTGCCTTTAATATATAACTTGTTCCTGAAACAGATGACCGTTCTGCAAAGCTGTCTCGATGCTGCCTTTCGACAATGCTGCCACTATTTTCAATAGTGACGTATCTCTTCATTGTATGTTGTCGTGGAGATAGCGTCAGGTCAGTTTGCAGCTGCTTGTTATATCAGGCCCGTGAGCTACATGTGGAAGCAATTTGTCATATTAAAACCATTGAACTTTAAAATGAAATATAAAGTTTTAAGAAATTTAATTTCATACGAAATGTATATATGCTCTGAAGATCCTTGTAAATATATCTGTACGCTAATGGTCATCTATTATTTAAATGAATACACGTAGATTTATCTATGTGGATTTAAATTTGTTAGCATTTGAAATGCTACTTAATCCAAGAAATAAAAAAATTCAAAACTTTGAATTTTCGGAATTCAACTGTATAAAAAGGGTTGAGCTGACATTCAGAGAATATAAGCAGCCATCTCTGACAACTATTTGGAATTATTCTATGGTTTATATATGTATATTTATAAAATTGAAATGTATATTTAAGAGCTGTTTGTCTCCGCAACGATGTGACATAAATTGATGTAGTATGATGGCAGTTATTTGCAAATAAAGAAATTGTTGCACAAAACTAATTGGTGGTCTTATAAATAATGGAAGTGGGTTTTGTTTAGGTCGTCGAATACCAATGGTGGGTTTTCCCCGGTTTCGTGGGTTATGTTCGATTCACAATACAGTCACTCCCCTCCTCCCCCCCCCCCCCCCACACACACACATCGGTTTCCACCAACAACCATGATGCTGGCCGCCGTCGTAGTAGTGAAATATTCTTTAGTATGGCATAAAACGCCGATCTGCATTCGTTGTGAGTTCAAGTGAGGTTAAAGTCCAGCTCCTGCGTGGGAAGGTCTGCCGGCAATCCTGGATTGTCATGGGTTATGTGGGCCCCCCTCACCCCCCCCCCCCCCCCCACACACACACACCGGTTTCCACCAACAACCATAATGCTGGCCGCCGTCCTATTTAATGAAATATTCTTTAGTGTGGCGTAAAACGCCGATCTGCATTCGTTGTGAGTTCAAGTGAGGTTAAAGTCCAGCTCCTGCGTGGGAAGGTCTGCCAGCAATCCTGGATGTCCGTGGGATATATCGGATTCCACCACCCCTGCCCCCACACCGGTTTCCAGCCACTATAATGCTGGCCGCCTTCGGCAATATTCTGAGTACACCGTAAACCACCAATCAAATAAATAAATAAAACGTCGATCAAATCAATAAATAAAATGAATAGGAATTAAGGACGTGTGAAATTCCGATCATGATGTTCTTTCACTGAAGTAACAAAATGTCATGTCAATCATCCAAAGATGGTATCCTGCTGTTTAGAAAACTGTGTGGGTTTTTCATGCTACAATGACGCGGAATTTGTTCCCTTGCCAACTGATGATATAATTAGGACAGGATATTGTCATGCAGCTACATGACGCGGAACTTGTTCCGTTGCCAGCTGATGATATAATTAGAACAAGATATGTCATGCATCCACATGACGCGGAACTTGTTCCCTTACCAACTGATGATATAATTAGGACAGGATATTGTCATGCAGCCACATGACGCGGAACTTGTTCCCTTACCAACTGATGATATAATTAGGACAGGATATTGTCATGCAGCCACATGACACGGAACTTGTTCCCTTACCAACTGATGATATAATTAGGACAGGATATTGTCATGCAGCCACATGACACGGAACTTGTTCCCTTACCAACTGATGATATAATTAGGACAGGATATTGTCATGCAGCCACATGACGCGGAACTTGTTCCCTTACCAACTGATGATATAATTAGGACAGGATATTGTCATGCAGCCACATGACGCGGAATTTGTTCCCTTACCAACTGATGATATAATTAGGACAGGATATTGTCATGCAGCCACATGACGCGGAACTTGTTCTGTTACCAACTGATGATATAATTAGAACAAGATATGTCATGCAGCCACATGACGCGGAATTTGTTCCCTTACCAACTGATGATATAATTAGAACTGGATATTGTCATGCAGCCACATGACGCGGAACTTGTTCCCTTACCAACTGATGATATAATTAGAACAGGATATTATCATGCAGCCACATGACGCGGAATTTGTTCCGTTGCCAACTGATGATATAATTAGAACAAGATATGTCATGCAGCCACATGACGCGGAATTTGTTCCCTTACCAACTGATGATAGAATTAGAACTGGATATTGTCATGCAGCCACATGACGCGGAACTTGTTCCCTTACCAACTGATGATATAATTAGGACTGGATATTGTCATGCAGCCACATGACGCGGAACTTGTTCTGTTACCAGCTGATGATATAATTAGAACAAGATATGTCATGCAGCCACATGACGCGGAACTTGTTCCCTTACCAACTGATGATATAATTAGAACTGGATATTGTCATGCAGCCACATGACACGGAACTTGTTCCCTTACCAACTGATGATATAATTAGAACAGGATATTATCATGCAGCCACATGACGCGGAATTTGTTCCCTTGCCAACTGATGATATAATTAGGACTGGATATTGTCATGCAGCCACATGACGCAGAACTTGTTCCGTTGCCAACTGATGATATAATTAGAGCAAGATATGTCATGCAGCCACATGACACGGAACTTGTTCCCTTACCAACTGATGATATAATTAGGACAGGATATTGTCATGCAGCCACATGACGCGGAACTTGTTCCCTTACCAACTGATGATATAATTAGGACTGGATATTGTCATGCAGCCACATGACGCGGAACTTGTTCCCTTACCAACTGATGATATAATTAGAGCAAGATATGTCATGCAGCCACATGACACGGAACTTGTTCTGTTACCATCTGATGATACAATTAGAACAAGATACTGTCATGCAGCCACATGACGCGGAACTTGTTCCCTTACCAACTGATGATATAATTAGGACAGGATATTGTCATGCAGCCACATGACGTGGAACTTGTTCCCTTACCAACTGATGATATAATTAGAGCAAGATATGTCATGCAGCCACATGACACGGAACTTGTTCCCTTACCAACTGATGATATAATTAGGACTGGATATTGTCATGCAGCCACATGACGCGGAACTTGTTCTGTTACCAGCTGATGATATAATTAGAACAAGATATGTCATGCAGCCACATGACGCGGAACTTGTTCCCTTACCAACTGATGATATAATTAGAACTGGATATTGTCATGCAGCCACATGACGCGGAACTTGTTCCCTTACCAACTGATGATATAATTAGGACAGGATATTGTCATGCAGCCACATGACACGGAACTTGTTCCCTTACCAACTGATGATATAATTAGGACAGGATATTGTCATGCAGCCACATGACGTGGAACTTGTTCCCTTACCAACTGATGATATAATTAGGACAGGATATTGTCATGCAGCCACATGACGCGGAATTTGTTCCCTTACCAACTGATGATATAATTAGGACTGGATATTGTCATGCAGCCACATGACGCGGAACTTGTTCTGTTACCAACTGATGATATAATTAGAACAAGATATGTCATGCAGCCACATGACGCGGAATTTGTTCCCTTACCAACTGATGATATAATTAGAACTGGATATTATCATGCAGCCACATGACGCGGAATTTGTTCCGTTGCCAACTGATGATATAATTAAAACAAGATATGTCATGCAGCCACATGACGCGGAATTTGTTCCCTTACCAACTGATGATATAATTAGAACTGGATATTGTCATGCAGCCACATGACGCGGAACTTGTTCCCTTACCAACTGATGATATAATTAGGACTGGATATTATCATGCAGCCACATGACGCGGAACTTGTTCTGTTACCAGCTGATGATATAATTAGAACAAGATATGTCATGCAGCCACATGACGCGGAACTTGTTCCCTTACCAACTGATGATATAATTAGAACTGGATATTGTCATGCAGCCACATGACACGGAACTTGTTCCCTTACCAACTGATGATATAATTAGAACAGGATATTGTCATGCAGCCACATGACGCGGAACTTGTTCCCTTACCAACTGATGATATAATTAGGACTGGATATTATCATGCAGCCACATGACGCGGAACTTGTTCTGTTACCAGCTGATGATATAATTAGAGCAAGATATGTCATGCAGCCACATGACGCGGAATTTGTTCCCTTGCCAACTGATGATATAATTAGGACTGGATATTGTCATGCAGCCACATGACGCAGAACTTGTTCCGTTGCCAACTGATGATATAATTAGAGCAAGATATGTCATGCAGCCACATGACACGGAACTTGTTCCCTTACCAACTGATGATATAATTAGGACAGGATATTGTCATGCAGCCACATGACGCGGAACTTGTTCCCTTACCAACTGATGATATAATTAGGACTGGATATTGTCATGCAGCCACATGACGCGGAACTTGTTCCCTTACCAACTGATGATATAATTAGAGCAAGATATGTCATGCAGCCACATGACACGGAACTTGTTCTGTTACCATCTGATGATACAATTAGAACAAGATACTGTCATGCAGCCACATGACGCGGAACTTGTTCCCTTACCAACTGATGATATAATTAGGACAGGATATTGTCATGCAGCCACATGACGTGGAACTTGTTCCCTTGCCAACTGATGATATAATTAGAGCAAGATATGTCATGCAGCCACATGACACGGAACTTGTTCCCTTACCAACTGATGATATAATTAGGACTGGATATTGTCATGCAGCCACATGACGCGGAACTTGTTCTGTTACCAGCTGATGATATAATTAGAACAAGATATGTCATGCAGCCACATGACGCGGAACTTGTTCCCTTACCAACTGATGATATAATTAGAACTGGATATTGTCATGCAGCCACATGACACGGAACTTGTTCCCTTACCAACTGATGATATAATTAGGACAGGATATTGTCATGCAGCCACATGACACGGAACTTGTTCCCTTACCAACTGATGATATAATTAGGACAGGATATTGTCATGCAGCCACATGACACGGAACTTGTTCCCTTACCAACTGATGATATAATTAGGACAGGATATTGTCATGCAGCCACATGACGTGGAACTTGTTCCCTTACCAACTGATGATATAATTAGGACAGGATATTGTCATGCAGCCACATGACGCGGAATTTGTTCCCTTACCAACTGATGATATAATTAGGACTGGATATTGTCATGCAGCCACATGACGCGGAACTTGTTCTGTTACCAACTGATGATATAATTAGAACAAGATATGTCATGCAGCCACATGACGCGGAATTTGTTCCCTTACCAACTGATGATATAATTAGAACTGGATATTGTCATGCAGCCACATGACGCGGAACTTGTTCCCTTACCAACTGATGATATAATTAGAACAGGATATTATCATGCAGCCACATGACGCGGAATTTGTTCCGTTGCCAACTGATGATATAATTAGAACAAGATATGTCATGCAGCCACATGACGCGGAATTTGTTCCCTTACCAACTGATGATATAATTAGAACTGGATATTGTCATGCAGCCACATGACGCGGAACTTGTTCCCTTACCAACTGATGATATAATTAGGACTGGATATTGTCATGCAGCCACATGACGCGGAACTTGTTCTGTTACCAGATGATGATATAATTAGAACAAGATATGTCATGCAGCCACATGACGCGGAACTTGTTCCCTTACCAACTGATGATATAATTAGAACTGGATATTGTCATGCAGCCACATGACACGGAACTTGTTCCCTTATCAACTGATGATATAATTAGAACAGGATATTATCATGCAGCCACATGACGCGGAATTTGTTCCCTTGCCAACTGATGATATAATTAGGACTGGATATTGTCATGCAGCCACATGACGCAGAACTTGTTCCGTTGCCAACTGATGATATAATTAGAGCAAGATATGTCATGCAGCCACATGACACGGAACTTGTTCCCTTACCAACTGATGATATAATTAGGACAGGATATTGTCATGCAGCCACATGACGCGGAACTTGTTCCCTTACCAACTGATGATATAATTAGGACTGGATATTGTCATGCAGCCACATGACGCGGAACTTGTTCCCTTACCAACTGATGATATAATTAGAGCAAGATATGTCATGCAGCCACATGACACGGAACTTGTTCTGTTACCATCTGATGATACAATTAGAACAAGATACTGTCATGCAGCCACATGACGCGGAACTTGTTCCCTTACCAACTGATGATATAATTAGGACAGGATATTGTCATGCAGCCACATGACGTGGAACTTGTTCCCTTACCAACTGATGATATAATTAGAGCAAGATATGTCATGCAGCCACATGACACGGAACTTGTTCTGTTACCAACTGATGATATAATTAGGACTGGATATTGTCATGCAGCCACATGACGCGGAATTTGTTCTGTTACCAACTGATGATATAATTAGGACAGGATTTTCTTTTATTACCAAAGGACCTGGTACGGTAAGGCAGGGAATCGGCCTCAGAGAGGTACCGCCGAGAAAATGCAAATTTCAATATCCGAGTAGAATTCTATATTCTTTTTTGATTTTCAGAATCAAAAGTATAATAACTTGATCGAGGCTTATAAAAGTTACCTGGCCATGTAAGAGTTGGATGCTTATGTAATTACCCGATTTTTGGTTGAAATGATCCACTGTGTTGTTAATTTACTGTATGAAGATCGACCAAAATTAACCAGAAAAATATTTTTAGTGAAACTCGCCCGTATGTTAAGGGTTGGTGTGGTTTTGGTTAACGTTTGTCTTCATATGTAAAACAAAGTTTATAACCCAGTTAATTTTGTCATGTTGTGACAAGTTTAAAATCCTGCCTAAGCCAGTATAGCATCCTTCACAGTACAGTGAATGAACAAAAAAGAAAAAAAAAAAAATAACGAAGTGATTGTGGAGAACAAAGACAACCCTTTGAGTCAGAAATGGAATCCTCGTGATGGAGTAAGTTAGCCTTATTCGATTTAAGACCTACACATTGCTAACACGTAGATAATCTCGCTTCAGTGGAACATTAAGTCGCAAGCTTGTCATATAACAGGAAAAGAGGAGTACAAACCAGAAATGGGCCTGCCAGCAACCTGTGGATTTCGTGAAGTGGTCAGTCTTGCTTCTTCCTATAAATTGGCGCTCAAGATAGAAGAAAGGCCAAGCACTGGCTGATCTGGTATCTGTATACTTTGACTGGGTGAATGCATTTTCGGCATAACAATCTGTACATTGTAGGCCTATACTCAAGTCGGCATTCGGAGGTTTCCGCAATATACAAGGATGCAGACACCATCGTGACAAGCCCAAACAAACATGCTCATTCAGATTGCGATAGAACACGCGCATGGTAGACATAATAGTTTTATATGTCTGCAATTGTGTCTTTTAATACACGTTTAAATCATGTTATCACTTCATGCTTTGACGAACCGCCCCAAGATGAAAAGGTTGTGGTTAACGTCGCATTTTAGACAGGAACATCGTTTAATTTGCCGAGTGCCGAGTGAAAATGCAAAAGCGAATGAAACGCGTTGATCGATGGTAGTTTTGCGTTTGTGCCAGCGCGGAAAACGATATGGACCAATGCCTTTAAACAAGGATAAGGATGTAAAAGGTAAGGGAGTGCTGGAGTGGCAGAAGCGTATACTCACAATTAAAGAGGTCGAATTTAGCCGGTTACGAGTAGGCCTAATCATGTGCCCACTATAACAATATCATCGCTGCTGTGATGTACTCTCCATACTGTAGTCTTTTGTACCCTCGCGTTTTAACAATGCGATTTTGGGATTTAGCCTAAAAGTGTAATCAGAATTATATACTCTTTATAAAATATCCGTATTCATTAAATGGATAAAAACTTAACCCCTGGTTCTGTACTGTGGTATTATACAATGACGGATTGCCCTTTGTGTTGAGTCAAAATAACGATATGAGCGACATTGACTTGATTTTCCTGTAGTTTCTTGGCTTTTCTGCGACCAAAACGTAAATGTCTGCATTAGGGAAAAGATTGTCGTGTGTGAATCGTGTGTGTTGGATTGTTGTGGAAGTTCAGAACGATCACCACAAACTAGGTGGACCCATGCAAAATGGCTTTGTAAGACATAGGCCTACTCTGACCGGCCTGTTTTACTATTACCTTCGGAAAAGAAAACTCGCAAATAATTGTTAGATGACATCAGGCAATTTCCTTGAGAAATTTTTTTATGTAATCATTACACGTTACGGTAAATGGATGGATATATAAGTAAAAATTGCCTGCTCGAAACCATTTTTTTTTTAATCTGATAAACTGTAGACTATATTTTCATTCAAAATATTTAAATGGTGTTTAAATGTCATCTGGAAACTGTTGGCTTTACATTTCATTGAATTCAAATTGACCTCAAAGCTCAGATTAGCGCCAACTTCTACACCCGACGTCAAAAAGCATATCTTGGCTTCCGCTGAAGGGGAAAGGTCAGCTGTATTATGACGTCACTGATTGATATTACGTCACACCCAGTCGCGTCATCGTTTGTCC
This sequence comes from Liolophura sinensis, assembly GCF_032854445.1. Taxonomy (NCBI): domain Eukaryota; kingdom Metazoa; phylum Mollusca; class Polyplacophora; order Chitonida; family Chitonidae; genus Liolophura; species Liolophura sinensis. Next base: position 1,267,435 of record NC_088304.1, read on the forward strand.
CATTATGACGTCACGGCATAAATGACATGCAGCAGGATTCTTTTCATCTTGTTTTTATTCCACGTGAGACGATGTTTGGTTAGGGGGCTTATGGGTGTAAATGTGATGTTCGGTTAAGGGTCTTCATAGGCCGTGGAGGTCACGGTATGCTGCAGAACATAGTGTCCGTGTCCAGCGTGTGTTTGCTGCTGGCGATCGCGGGCTGGGACAGGGACGCCAGTAAAACCATCCAAGAGAACATTTTCGACCCTTCCATATTTGAGACGTATACCGACAAGTACAGCGTGTATGTATACATACCTACTACCTTGTGTCGTTTGGTCAAGAATTTGGCCATCAATGAAATCTAATAACACCTGTTTACTACTTTCTCGTGACTTCCTAGTTTATTTTGGAACTTTGTGAGTTGGGGCTGTTTTATGTCAGATGATTTGTCATTATTACGGGGTTTTATGGAACGTATGCACGTATGTCGGCTTAAATATATTCTCAGCCTAATTGTACCAGTTTTAGGGCAGAGCTGCATGCAAGCAGTTATACTTTATGGACTTCATGGGGATTTCTGATAGGTTCCATATTTCTGTAAACCCTTCTGGGTTTAGGCTAATACATAATACTAGAAAGCAATATGAGTAAGTCTCCTAGCGCCACGTCGGATATTATCCAGCCACTTCATGCAGAGAACGGCTTTAAACCGACAAGAAATCAAACGAAAAGATACACAGACAGTATCTGAATTATTCATGCCATCTGGGTTCCATTTTCCCAAGGGACGCTATTTTAACAAACAGTATTTCTGACATTGTCGACTGCACACAAGAAAACCGTGTACTCACGCTGCTTTTACGATCGCAGATGGGTTAAAACATTTTGCAATATATTCGGTGTTTGTATCAGTATGTCTAGCCATCCTTTTCCTTGTACCGAACAAAGCCTCATCACGGCGTGAATTGTATAGTGCCAACCTGGAGCATCCAAACCTATCGCAATTTGAGGAGAAGAGACTTGCGATTTTTTTTTCTCGCGATATGTGGTATAAATTAAACATATATGATATATTCAGTTACGCCTTTGTTTCGTGAAGTAGACTTATAGTTGCATATAAATGTACACTAATAACACTTGTGTTGAAATCTAACACACATTGGATTGTTTTCATTCAACACAGATATGTTTTACCTTAACACAACGTGTGCTAAATAAATGTGAAGTACATATGTTTGTGATACAGCATGTAAATGAAACACAGACAAGACCTTGCATTAATTCAACACAAGGCAGAGCTCTTCAAATATGACAGAAGGCTTTTGTTGGAAAGAACACAACTGTGACATTCGTACAACACAAGCGTTGTTTTGTGTGAGCACAAAATAGTTACTTTCTTATAATACAGGTGAATGTTAACTATAGTAAACCAAAGAGCTTTGGTGCCTACTTGGGACAACGACACCTTTAAATAATGTACACACCACCTCAAAGCCCATTACATGTAGATTTCAAAAAATGTTTTTTTATGATTTTTTTTCTTTTTTTGATTTTTTTTTCAGTCAATAAACTGCAAAAAAAAGAGAAAAGCTATTAAAGTTCTAATAGTGTTGGAACCTTATTGAACAGGCTGTAAAATTTTATTGTAAAGTTTAAGTTTTATGCCCCAGGAGATGAATTTGGGAACACTTAACAAGTGTTATGTTTGGATAAATATATAACAATTTGAACTTCATCACGATAACGTTTTACATTATTATTTATGTTAAAAGCCGCCTTAATTTGTTAAATCTGACTGAAGTTCGTCTGTTGACTTGCCAAAGGTCGGTGGTTTACGTCAGGCACTGAGGATTCCTCCATTCATAAACCTCCCCGCCTTGCAATAAGTAAAAAATTCTTGAATATGGCTTTAAACAACGATCAAATAAATAAATAAATAAATAAATAAGTAAATAAATAAATAAATAAATAAATAAAACCAATCACTTGTTCACCTCTCTCCCTCACAGTGACTCAGACACGTGGGACTGGTTCGGTACCGTTACTTGGTCAGGGGAGGTCGAACCCTGCCCCTGCCGATGGAGTTTCTTCTTTCCAGGGGCTTGTCCCACCAGACGCCGAGACGAACTGCACGACTTGGGCATTTTCTCCTGGGTCTTTCATAGGGTCATATACAGCATCGAGGTAACTATTTTATTCCTCATGTAGCGGTATTAAAATGATTATGGTATAATGATAACCGCTATGCACCTAGGGCAGGTTCCACAAAGCTGTTTGTCAAAATTTCAATGCCTCAAAACCTCAATGCAAATTGAAAGTTGACACATTTGTCTTAAGATAGTAGGCCTATTGATGACGTGAACCAAATGTTTACTTCAGAAGCCAAAAAATAGGCTTTAATATCGTGTTTCAAATTTTTGACTTAAGTCAGAAATGGCTTTGTGGAATTGGGTCCTGCAGTAGGCCAAGCTACTAACAGTTGATTGCTGTATGGCAAAAGTTGGCTTTTTCTACAGATAGAAGAGTAAATGAGAAAGAGTTTCAAAAATGGAACCGATACCAGTGTTAAGTTAAGACAAAGCGCTGCATTTTCAACTTTTTCCAGTTATAATGGACGCTAAAATATTGACTTAAGTCCTGTGTCTAAAGTCTCTTCGTTGAACTGGTCCAAGTGCAGTCCATTTTTTTTATTCGGTGCAAATTAAGTGAGATACTTTGCCTTTGTTAAATTTCCTATAAAAAACAATTTCCGTTCACTCATCAACTGGTCTCAGGGAAGTTTTCAAAATTGTATTTTTCTCTCTCCAGAAAAGTCATGGGTTCAAAATATTTTGTCATGTTCTGATTCACTGTTCATTTCTTTTGCATATAGTGCATGATCTCAGGTGCACATGGTCTTAGTTATTAATGCCATAGGTAGCGACATTTCTTGAAAACTTTCTATACATGTGGAACACGTGATTTGCATAACCAGTTTTCCAAACCATCTCAGAGAAGCCCTAGCTGTGTGACTTCATCATTGGTCATGTGCACTGAAGTATTAAATTGGCATTTTAAAACCCCTCGAATCTTAGAGTTGAAATATTTTAATGGAATATAAATGTAAACCCGAGTAAGTGAAAATATATGACGTTATATCAATATGTAGATATCTTTTCTAAACAAAGCTTTCTTTTCAATGCCCCCCTACACTGCATCCGCCTAGCCTATATACCGTTTTAGAAAACGCAGAGGCCTAAAGCGTTTTGACTGTTTGTTTATCAGGACTTGGGGGCGGTAGTGGACGGATTTGCGGTGGGGAATGCGGTCTGGTTGCTTCTGTCTATAGGAGCACACATCACTCTATACATAATACATGCCCAGGGAACCGACTGGAAAAGTAAGTATGGCTCACTGACAGCTTGGTTTGTATGACCTGATTCAGCACAAACTTCATTTCTCTTTGGGAGTTCGTTCAGATAGATGTTAGGAAATCATTGCAGACTAATATTGATTAAAAACCCAAGAGTGTCATTCTGGTAAAACTGCACAACATATGGTTCATAGAGATGAGTATAGTTGGAAACCCATATTTATTTTCATACTTTACACCTTTCCGCAACGATCCAAAGAAAGAAACGTTTCTTTCTGGAATCACGCGATAAAATTCTACGCATTAGTAGCAATAAGCACACGCAGGTACAGCACAACAGTAGAGTAAGATCTTCACACAGGACACATGCACCCCTGTAGGGGGCTTATACCGTAAGTTTCCAGTTCCGACAAGGCCTACTGTGTCAATAAGATAATGCAAAGAGTCATTTGTTGGAGCTACCATGCAGGGTACTGTACGACGATCAACTCCATGTATGCCCTCGCACGGCGCAATAACCCAGGAGTTTCCCACCATTGAGGTCGATGCGAGTGCAAGCCCAACTCATGCTGGCTTCCTCAAAGGCCATACGTGGGAAGGTCCGTCAGCAACATGCGGATGGTCGTCGGTTTCCCCTGGTTTCCTTCCACCGTAAGGCTGACCGCCGTGGTGTAAGTGAAATATTCTCGAGTATGGCGTAAAACACCAATCGAATAAATAAATAAATATTATATACCCTCGTGTTTCTCCTCCCCAGGGTTATTTGGTCTACACCCAAAGAAACAAACGAAGGACTCGGCTTGTCAGAAGAACACTAACATTTATAGAAAGATAAATATCTTACGACTTCGACACCGTAAGTATATGGGCTACCAATGCTCTTTTATAATGTTTTCTCCTAAACCTCATTGGATGTTTACTCCTAAACCTCATTGGATGTTTACTCCTAAACCTTATTGTGTGTTTACTCCTAAACCTCATTGGATGTTTATCTTTCCATATTTTAACTCGCTGGAAAATCTGTCCTTTATCCAAAATGGTCAGATTTTTTGTATAAGCTAAATGCCTTTCGGCCATGATGCGTGCAAAGTCGGAGTACACTGCCTTGAACCGACACACGAACGCACCGGCTTGGTTAGCTCCATTCGGAATACCTTGTAGTTTAAAAGGTTAAGTGGTGACTCGGGTTTTATTGAGATGTTTAACATAAATACAGCTCTGAGTACTTTAAAAAAGCTAGAGCAACAATAGAGATCGATAAAGTATGCGTTTTTGCATCGTATTAAAGGATGTACACTCGAAAGGTTGATCTGTTAATTTGAACAGAAAGGTCTGTTGTGTGAGTGATGCTGGCATGTACTCGATTATTATAGCATAATATTCAACATAACAGCGTTTGTCTAATAGAATCTTTATGTTGAATTAATAGAATAAATGAGTTATATTTAACAGAACAAACTGCTTCAGTAACAGAATACATTCTAGCATCATTCTGACAGATCACCTAACAGATTCATTTTTCGAGTGTAGAATCCACAAGTTGGCTTCAAAAAGCTCTATATATGCGATCGACCTGCATGCATGTAATGCAAAGCACTCTGACCAGAACTAGAGAAGCCGTGGATCAGGCGGTACGTTGGTATGGCAGTTCTTGGCCATGCACTCTGACCAGAAATAGTCAAGCCGTTAGGCGGGATTTTGGGAAGGCAGTTCTGGGCCAGGAACTCTGGCCAGAACTAGAGAAGCCGTCGATCAGGTGGTACGTTGGTATGGCAGTTCTTGGCCATGCACTCTGACCAGAAATTGTCATGCCGTTAGGCGAGATTTTGGTAAGGCAGTTATGGGCCAGGCACTCTGACCAGAACTAGACAAATCGTCGATCAGGCGGGTCTTTGGTATGGCAGTTCGAGGCTAGGTATTGTATGGCAGTTCCAGACCCAAAATTGAATTGCTTAGGTGTATAGCATATTGTATCTGGACTACGCGATACCAAACAAAAATCATTAGCCAAGTGAACCTGAATATAACGGTTTTACTTTGCTCTGGGATTTGCGTTGCAGGTAACAGCGACTTTTACGCACTGGGAGTTATTTTAAAATTATTCTGCTTTTGATTTGTTCTGAATGCTTGTAACAATAGATCCACCAATGTCTCAGCTTACATTAAAACTGCTGTGTGTTCACGAATTATAAATAATTTAAAGATCAGTTCATTCTTCACAATTTGTCCTGTGACTTCATCATAAAGATACTTACTGTAAGGTAATATTAACAATAATATTAATTTTCCTTGGAGCTTCGTCAAAACAGTTCCTTACTCTATTTTTTCTCGCTTTTCAGGCGAAGAGCTTGAAGAAATGGCCAAGACAATAGAGTATTTAGAGCGCGAGAGGCAAAAACAGGAGGATTATTTAGAACAGAAAAGTAAATCTTACATTTTTTTTACCGTTGGTTTATATAATTTTATATTTGATTTATTCATTTGTTTATATTTTTGTCATATTTTAAAATCAAGAAAATATAATTTTGCTTTTGTCTTTTTATTCGTTGATATGACATGTCACAAATTGGTTCTTATTAAAGAGGTGTCTGGCATATATGTAAAGATATAGTTTATTAGATAAGATATTGTAGAAAGGCACCTGAAATTATGTCCATGTTTTCATTAAAAAAACACTAAACATGAAAAAACACTGTTTGGTTCCGGGAATTAGAGCCTAACACTGCCAGCACTCTGTCATCGATGGGCTGAAAGTCGATCCCTTTGTATCCTTAGTCGTGTAATCACATGACATGAAACAGCCGCCCACACTAACCAGCTCCCACCCCTCCCCTCACAGTCTGACGTTCGTTAAGGACCACTGTACACGTGGGAAAAGTGCATCATTAGCTAGCCCAAAGTCGGTGGTTTACACCTTTCACTCCAGTTTCCCTCACTCCAAAATACTGGCCGCCATCATACAGGTAAAAAAAAAAACATCTTGAATATTTCGTTAAACACCAATCAAATATATAAGTAGATACATGAAACAGTTTTCTGTATTCGCTAATTTCTTTTGTTCTGTGTTTGTTTATCAGAAGTTGAGGTAGACATACTGCAGAACGCCATACGTCACTTATATCATGCCCACGCACAAGGAGACGTGGAGAAACCACCCAAGGGAGTGAAACCCGACTGTAGATGGGACTGAGACTCACAGCGAACCAGACAGATCTATACATCTACGCTTATAATAAAGATTCCGGGTTTCTTCGCTGTAAACAGTTTTTGGGGAAAACAGAATAATTTATAAAAGTGTCTTATTTATTTTCATGTAAACACAGGTACGTATTTTTTTTATAATAAAATGAATGACATACATATATCATAAACTTGCTCGTTGTTGACATTTCATTTACATCACAGGAAAATACAGCATAAAACCATCAGTATTTAGATATATTTATTTATTTGATTTGTGGTTTACGCCGTACTCAATCAGGACTTCTTATACATATACACATGTACATATAGGTAGTAGTTCAGACACTATCGTAGAGACGAATGGAATGAAAGCCGGATGAGGACATCTCCCACCGCAGAGAGGAATGGGGATACCACTGCCGTGGTTATATACAGTGTCATTTAGGATGACACCTACCGTATTCATATAGCTGCAGAGTAATCGAGACATACACAGCTGCACAGAAATCGAGACATATACAGCGACGGAGTAATCTAGACATATATAGCGACAGAGTAATCTAGGCACATACAGGTGCGAGTAACCTAGACACATACAGCTACAGAGTAATCTAGACATATAGTGCTGCAGAGTAATCTTGAGACATACAGATGCGAGTAATATACAGCGACGGAGTAATCTAGACATATATAGCGACAGAGTAATCTAGGCACATACAGGTGCGAGTAACCTAGACACATACAGCTACAGAGTAATCTAGACATATAGTGCTGCAGAGTAATCTTGAGACATACAGATGCGAGTAATCTAGACATATACATCTGCAGAGTAATCTGGACATATACAGCTGTAGAGTAATCCAGACATATACTAGCATAGCTACAGAGTAATCTAGACAGCTGCAGAGTAATCTAGACATGTACTAATATAGCTACAGAGTAATTTAGACATATACTAGTATAACTACAGAGTAATCTAGACATATTCTAGCATAACTACAAAGTAATCCAGACATATACTAGCATAGCTACAGAGTAATCTAGACAGCTGCAGAGTAATCTAGACATGTACTAATATAGCTACAGAGTAATCCAGAAGCGGTTGCAGACTAATGAACATGGACTTGTACAGAGTCTGTGTAATCTAGACATGTGCTTTATAAGTCATCACCTTACCGGCAAGTCTGTCTGAAGAAGATAACATTACCATTATATCTGCAACATTAAAGTGCAATGCATTAGAGAATTCTTGTGGATATCAACTTCTGGGTTTATTGCGCACGATGTGTCGGTGTGAGAAGTAATATCAAGCGTGAAACACAATGTAGACCCTAATTCTCTTCTTCTAAACGCCCTCAAAAGAGTGAGTGAGTGAGTGAGTGCTTGGGGTTTAACGTCGTACTTCACTATTTTTCAGTCATACGACGACGAAGGACTGCTTCATGTAATATGCCTTCTTGTTGCAGGACGGATTTCCACTGCTCTTTTATCTAGTGCTGCTTTACCCAGACGATTTGCCGAAGGCAAGTAAGCCGCCCCGCCCAAGCCATTATAATGATAAAGGTCAACCAGTCGTTGCACTATCTCCTTAATGCTGAACGCCAAGCGAGGAAGTTACAATTTCTTTTTTAAGGTCTTAGGTGTGACCCGACCCAGGATTGACCCTGGATCTATCGCCTCCAGATACAATATCCTACATGACATTCCTGCGTTTATCGAATAACCAAATTACAACATTGTTGAAGAACAAAACTAAAATACGAAGTAATGTCAGACGGATATTTGAAGGCCATACGTAAAAATACTTTCATAAATTTACAAAAATCTCGTCTGTTGGTGAATAAGAATGAAAAACAGCACGTGACTAGCTACAGAGTAGGCCACCGGAACTGGAATGAGCAATGAAGCCCACTTTAGAATTCCGACCACTGAATTCATATAATTCCATTTCAAACAGTCCAAATATACATACATGTCTATTTGGCAATGTGCTTATGTCATTTGAACTTCCACAGAACCTGGAAGATTAAGATTAATCCCAGATTAATCCCAGATAGAACTAAATTCCCAGGTAGAACTAAATTCAGACGCATACCAAGGAAAGAACCGGTTCGAATCCAACTCTGCCCGATTCGGTAAGCCAAAGCTTTCTTACAGGAGGGTTGAGGGCGAACTTGTCTCCTGCAAGAGGCATTGGTTTAATTGCTCCACTTTCTGTCCTATGACCTGATCGCTGTATTAATACAGGTAAGTAAAAAACTATGACGTTGAACAGATATTAATCGAATAAATAGAAAAGATGTATAGATCAAACCATAGACGTTGGATATTTGACAGTGAATGTACATGTAGGCCTACTTGTAACGTAATAAATGTACATACAAAAGAAAGTGCTTTCCATTCACACTTACAGGCATACATACGACAAAATAACATCACAATACTCATGGAGTAATTAACACAGACATAATACAACAGACACCCTATATGAATAATGGCAACCCTAGCCAGCATGGTTAATGGCAAAGGATTAAAAGCTATTCAGAAACTCTTTAATCGCCCAAATCTAAAGTTAGCATAATGATGTTGAACCATTCTTAATAGACACCTTTGTTAACACAAGTAACCTATACCAGTACACAATCAAGAAATTCGTCATGAAAATGCTTGCTCGAACACTTTGTTAATATGCATATATTTGTTTTGAAGAAAGGATCTGTAATTAATAAAAAAAATACTAGCGCTTTGGTAATTTGAGGGCTGTATATGAAGAACATAAAGTAAACAGATATTAAGCATTTTCACAAGGTCAGATAATGTACTCGCAGTTATTCCCCTTGTGTTTTTAGAGTTATTTCCCCTATGTTAACGTTTCAACACAGATGGCGTTCTAAATTTTTGGATTGTTGAATTGTTTAACTTCTCGCAACTTTTAATGAGCTGTTTCTGACAAAGGCCACATATGCGTTAAATTGCAACAACAACATCGCCAAGGTTTGAATTCAGTCGATTGAAATGGATGACAACACATGTACGGAAGCGGGTAGCGACCGTCTGTCAGTGATTTCTGGTACGACTCACGGAACAGACGAATTTGATTCACCTCGATGGCAAACAGGGTTACTGAAGATGTGAGTTTCGAGTTTACGTTTGAAAGTTAGTACAAGCCAGAACGTGCCTATATTCTAACCTAATTCAGCGAGTTAAATGATCTTCCTTCTCAATTTATTTAACAATAACATTCAGACATTTACCTTGACCAAACGAATTTCAGAGATATAAAATATAGAGATTTAAGGCTTTCACACCTTAAGCGGTGTTTGTGTAACCTGATACCACTGACCCTTGTTTCGTACCGAGTCAAATCCCGAGAATGTGCAGCCTTCGAGGGATTTGACGAGGTACGAAACAAGGTTCAATGGTATAGGGTTACACAACAAACACCGCTACGGTCTGCTCTACCCAAAAAAGGGAAGAAATTGTGCCAAAAACGGTATATTTTTTGCCTCTGTTCTCTTTCCCTCCCTCCGCAGATGGCATGCATTTTAGACCAATCAACGGCAAGCTTATCCCAGTGCAGCTCAGATTGAGACATCATGAAACAAATGTTTTCTTTCTTTTTTTTTTTCAATGTCATGGCATTGCTCAGGGAGGTAAATGTACCGGCCGGTGTGTTAGCGAGACACACTCGATGTTGTTTGTAAGGTCATCTCTGTTTAATCTGTATATTTGCACATGACCCGCAACTAAAAGCAGAGTAGAGTAGTACATAACTACTTGAATTGTTCTCTTACCTTAAAAGAAGAAATACAAGAATTGATGCTTCCTTTCCACCCCCACCCCACTTTCTACTTCCCGATATATAGTAACCCTGACTTAATTTAGATTGAGATTAACCCCTTGTATTCGTCTTTTAACACTTTCCTTCTGTTGCTGTACATTCAAGTTCATTCACTGAGTATAGCATATTCTTTGTCGCTTTGTATAAATGCCAGCACTTATGAAAGTCAGCATTTATGGGGACATATTTAAATTTGTAATCTGCATATGTATTTTCTAGATCTGAATATGTGGACATTTATTTGAAATCTTGCATAACATTGGGTATGGAAATGGTTGAATAAACGGTGAATTATTAGCACAAATAATTTGGATGACCTAAATAAATTTCTGTTTTCTTATTTACAGGTTTCAAGGTTCTGATGTAAAAGGTAAGAGTATCTATGCATATTATATGATATCTTCAATATACTGTAAAAGGATTATCATTAAGTGTATGTATTGTCTTGTATAATCACCTCAACTTATGTTTTAATAGAAGTATAAGGTGAGAGGAGAGAATGGCCAAGTAGTGTTTGTTCACAAAACAAAAGTTTTATCTGTTTTTACATTTTTAATATTTTTCACCCAGATGCCATTACACTGAAAGAAAAAAAATTTGTTTAAAGATGCCCCAATCTGAGCTGCATTGGGATAAGCTTGTCATTGATTGGTCTAAAATGCATGACATCTGCAGAGGGAGGGAAAGAGAACATCAGCTAAAAATAAACCGTTTTTGACACATTTTCTTCTGGTTTTTGGGTAGAGTAGACTTTAACACCGCCGTAGCGGCATTTGTTGTGTAACGTGATACCACTGTTTTATCAGAATTAAATAACAGTTGATACTATGATATGTTTCCACAATGTTTTTAATGAAATTAGAGTTAAATTATCCATAACATGATAAAGTTTTACAGGTTTATAAACTTGTGCAAATTCACACAAAATATAATGTATCTATCCCAGAACAGTGATATGTGTTGGTAGTCTCACCAGTCCTAGGTCAATCCATGATTGATAACATATTTCATTGTTTAAAACTAGATAACTGTACTGAATGTGAATTCAAGTCACCTAAATTTAATGTTGAAAAATAAATTGTCAGAATACAAATTTTATAACTGAGTTGTTATTTCAGATGTTTTCCAGGCCTCTCCAGTGATTGGATTTGCAGGAAAGAAATCTTTAAATCAGAACGAATACCTGTTTGAAGGTGACACCAGTCAAGAGACAGTAAGAACAATTATGCATCTAATTATATTATATTATATTATTTTATATTTATATCAATACAAAGCTGTGTTCTGAAAGACATATTCTGAATATTATTTTTGCTTTTGTTTATATGTCACAAATGTTTATTTTTTGCCTCAATTTCTGTTTTCTGAATTTTTTCTTTGAGAATGGTAGGGAAGTATTTTTTATTTTGTAACAGATATAGCTTTTATGGTAAACCAGCTGATAGCCAGTCAAACAGATTTATTGATTTATTTGTTTATGATTTAAAATTGCACTCAATAAAATTTCTTCTATGTGAAGGTGGTCAGATTTATGGGTGGGAACTGGGCAGATCCTAAGAAATCCATCATTGTTTGCCAGGTACCTGACAATTTTCCCAACTTTAAGCTACAGCGAAACCGGCAAAAGCGGAAACTGATTTCATGGGTGTGTTTATCATCCTCGGCCTCACTGTAGTTTCCTGATCTCTAACCATCGTCATACCTGATGTACTGGTCCCAGTTTACTGAATGTCAGGATTTCATGTCATCCTCAGCCTCACTGCAGCTTCCTGATCTCTAACCATTGTCATGTCTGATGTACTCTTCCCAGTTTACTGAATGTCAGGATTTCATGTCATCCTCAGCCTCACTGCAGCTTCCTCATCTGTAACCATCGTCATGTCTGATGTACTCTTCCCAGTTTACTGAATGTCAGGATTTCATGAAGTCAGTTTTATTTCAGACATTTAATTTTCAGTCTGTTAGTTGAAGGACTAGTTGTGGCCAAACATAAGATTTAGATTTACCTATGAAAGATAGTGTGAAATCATTCAGTACTTGTCAGTGCTCAAATTAGATATGTGCACTCATTTTTTCAGACAGCTCCAGTAGATGATAATGATGATGTCATGTCCAGCATGTCAGAATCACTGTTGTCACATCAAAACATACCATTCACCAACTCTAATGCACCAGTATCATCACAGACCTGGAGAAAGGGTATGGGGACTAAGGGGGATAACTCTCAGAGCAGGCATGTAAAGGGGCACAACTCAGACTGGATGGGTCACAGCCAAGGAACACAGTTCAGTCCAAGTATTTTAGGCCCACAACATGTATCTCAGATGCAACAGAGCTTTAAAACCAGCCTGCCAAATGAGGGGTCAGGTCTGTCCTTTTCCCTGTCTTTGTAATATGAATTTCCTTATGTATTCTGATTGGCAAATGTCATTGTGTATGGAAGACTAGGATATTAAAGTGTGATTTTGACAACAGGTAGTAACCAATGATCAGCCAATTAAACCCTTTATGTGCACAATGCTTGGTTCTATACCATGGTTTTTAATCATTCAAAGTCCTAAAAAAAAAAAAAAAAAAAAACCTATAAAAAATCTACTAACAGTACAGTTCAAATTTAGCAATATTCTTAATTCAGTTTTGGAGCCCCCTAGTCTTAAAAGCAGATGTAACCAAGCAACAGTTTGTGCTCAAATGCTCAGATTCCTGATGGTGTGAGTGAAAATTAGATTTATACGTATGTACCAGTTTGCATGTTTTGAGTCAAATGCTCAGATTCCTGATGGTCTAAAGTGAAAATTAGATTTATACGTATGTACCAGTTTGCGTGTTTTGAGTCAAATGCTCAGATTCCTGATGGTCTAAAGTGAAAATTAGATTTATACGTATGTACCAGTTTGCATGTTTTGAGTCAAATGCCCAGATTCCTGATGGTGTGAGTGAAAATTAGATTTATACGTATGTACCAGTTTGCATGTTTTGAGTCAAATGCTGAGATTCCTGATGGTGTGAGTGAAAATTAGATTTATATTTTAAGAAAAAATCAACGAAAAAGCCATAATTTACTGTATTTTTATCATAAAGTTTGGCGCGTAAAGATGCACTTTCAAAAGCATGCAATTTTAAATTCTACTTAAATTTTCTGATAAGAAGTTAATTAAACTTAAGTGAATCAATCAGAATGTGTCACATGAAAAATGCTTAACTTTAAGTGGAATACAGTATATTAGTTATCATCTTAATTAGCAGAAGTATATGTGTTAATTATATTAGAGGATTTCATTGAGCTGATTTTATTATGTTTCCAGTTTTGTCAGGGTTTAATGAAGAAGAAGTAGACTTGTTGCACAAATGTCAAAACAGATTGAAGGACATCAAAATCCTACTGAATACTTCAAGTAACAACCATCAGGTGATCTATAAGTTCTAAGAAGACAAGTTTTCCCCATTTTGGGTATAATATTCTGGGGGAAGTTCTCTTGCTAATTATTGGTTAATTATCACACTGTTGATGGAATTAATTACTTATGTCCAGTGTCTGAGAATTATTGACACTTTCCCCAAATCTCAATGTTTGTAGGGCCTTGCCACCATAGTGTCATTTTCCTTTTATTCTTCCTTTGTTTAAAAATTCATGAGATTTGCTTGTCTAAAATGCTTCAGTGGAAAAGTTTGAGAAAATGTTACGATTGTGATTTTGAACATCTTCCAGTTTATAACCAGCTTGTTTCGCTAATGAAGTCAGCTAGTGGAAAAAATTTCAGCTGATTTTAATAGAAAATTTTCTCTTCCCTGCCTCTGGTACCCTTGTGTTATGATAAATTTCCCATCCTAGATTTGATATGGAATTATAGTGTGTCTTTTATTTTAATCACTGTTAATATTGCTTTCACTTTTGAACAGGATGTGATGGTAAAGATAGGAGAGACACAAGGCCTTATTATTCAGGGACTTGAGACACTACATTCTTCAAATGGTGTTATAAGTTCAGGTGAGAGTCTCAAATTTTTATGGACATTCAAATATTGTTTGATACAGTTCCCCCCCCCCCCACCAAAAAAAAATTAAAGGCTCATTAAATTAAAGTTAAATAGGACTTAGTGTGTAGTGCATTCTGGGACAGGGTTTTTCAGATTCACGTGCTTACATTGTTACTGTGGTAATCGTGTCTTTTGGTTGTACATGAAATTCTCTTGATACTAATTTTCACCCATATGGCATTTGTCACGTGTGTGAAAGTTCACCACTTAGTCATCAAAGGCCGATGGTTTACTCTCGGCACGCCAGTCTCGTGCATCTGACCACCACTGTATACATGTAAGTCTTGAGTATGACATGAAACAAACAATAAAGTACATAAATTAGTGTGCCATTCTTGGAATAAACGCACATGTACATATATCTTCGGGCCAGTATGGACATGTACATATATCCTCGGGCCAGTATGGACATGTACATATATCCTCGGGCCAGTATGCGCATGTTCATGTATCCTCAGGCCAGTATGGACATGTACATGTATCCTCGGGCCAGTATGGACATGTACATGTATCATCGGGCCAGTATGAACATGTACATATATCCTCGGGCCAGTATGAACATGTACATATGTCCTCGGGCCAGTATGAACATGTACATATATCCTCGGGCCAGTATGGACATGTTCATATATCCTCAGGCCATTTTGAACATGTACATGTATCCTCGAGCCAGTATGCACATGTTCATATATCCTTGGGCCAGTATGCGCATGTTCATGTATCCTCAGGCCAGTATGGACATGTACATGTATCCTCGAGCCAGTATGCACATGTTCATATATCCTTGGGCCAGTATGCGCATGTACATGTATCCTCGGGCCAGTATGAACATGTACATGTATCCTCGGGCCAGTATGGACATGTACATGTATCATCGGGCCAGTATGGACATGTATATGTATCCTCAGGCCATTTTGAACATGTACATGTATCCTCGAGCCAGTATGCACATGTTCATATATCCTTGGGCCAGTATGCGCATGTTCATGTATCCTCAGGCCAGTATGAACATGTACATGTATCCTCAGGCCAGTATGAACATGTACATGTATCCTCAGGCCAGTATGAACATGTACATGTATCCTCGGGCCAGTATGGACATGTACATGTATCCTCGGGCCAGTATGGACATGTATATGTATCCTCGGGCCAGTATGAACATGTACATGTATCCTCAGGCCAGTATGCACATGTTCATGTATCCTCAGGCCAGTATGCACATGTTCATGTATCCTCAGGCCAGTATGGACATGTACATGTATCCTCGAGCCAGTATGCACATGTTCATATATCCTTGGGCCAGTATGCGCATGTTCATGTATCCTCAGGCCAGTATGAACATGTACATGTATCCTCAGGCCAGTATGAACATGTACACGTATCCTCGGGCCAGTATGAACATGTACATGTATCCTCGGGCCAGTATGAACATGTACATGTATCCTCGGGCCAGTATGAACATGTACATGTATCATCGGGCCAGTATGAACATGTACACGTATCCTCGAGCCAGTGTGTACATGTACATGTATCCTCGAGCCAGTATGAACATGTACATGTATCCTCGAGCCGGTATGAACATGTACATGTATCATCGGGCCAGTATGAAAAAGATACCTATATCCTCGGGCCATTTTGAACATGTACATGTATCCTCGAGCCAGTATGAACATGTACATATATCCTCAGGCCAGTATGGACATGTACATGTATCCTCGGGCCAGTATGGACATGTTCATATAACCTCAGGCCAGTATGGACATGTTCATATATCCTCGGGCCAGTATGGACATGTTCATATATCCTCGGGCCAGTATGAACATGTACATATATCCTCGGGCCAGTATGGACATGTACATATATCCTCGGGCCAGTATGCGCATGTTCATGTATCCTCAGGCCAGTATGAACATGTACATGTATCCTCAGGCCAGTATGAACATGTACATGTATCCTCAGGCCAGTATGAACATGTACATGTATCCTCAGGCCAGTATGAACATGTACATATATCCTCAGGCCAGTATGGACATGTACATGTATCCTCGGGCCAGTATGGACATGTTCATATAACCTCAGGCCAGTATGGACATGTACATGTATCATCGGGCCAGTATGGACATGTATATGTATCCTCAGGCCATTTTGAACATGTACATGTATCCTCGAGCCAGTATGCACATGTTCATATATCCTTGGGCCAGTATGCGCATGTTCATGTATCCTCAGGCCAGTATGAACATGTACATGTATCCTCAGGCCAGTATGAACATGTACATGTATCCTCAGGCCAGTATGAACATGTACATGTATCCTCGGGCCAGTATGGACATGTACATGTATCCTCGGGCCAGTATGGACATGTATATGTATCCTCGGGCCAGTATGAACATGTACATGTATCCTCAGGCCAGTATGCACATGTTCATGTATCCTCAGGCCAGTATGCACATGTTCATGTATCCTCAGGCCAGTATGAACATGTACATGTATCCTCAGGCCAGTATGAACATGTACACGTATCCTCGGGCCAGTATGAACATGTACATGTATCCTCGGGCCAGTATGAACATGTACATGTATCCTCGGGCCAGTATGAACATGTACATGTATCCTCGAGCCAGTATGAACATGTACACGTATCCTCGAGCCAGTGTGTACATGTACATGTATCCTCGAGCCAGTATGAACATGTACATGTATCCTCGAGCCGGTATGAACATGTACATGTATCATCGGGCCAGTATGAAAAAGATACCTATATCCTCGGGCCATTTTGAACATGTACATGTATCCTCGAGCCAGTATGAACATGTACATATATCCTCAGGCCAGTATGGACATGTACATGTATCCCCGGGCCAGTATGGACATGTATATGTATCCTCGGGCCATTTTGAACATGTACATGTATCCTCGAGCCAGTATGCACATGTTCATGTATCCTTTTTCACTTTGAATCGATGACAGCCAGCATAATAGTGGGAGGTAACCAGTGGTACAAAACATGTTAAGATTTACACATACATTAATGTGTGTATAAAGCTGGTGAGGTGCTAAGATTAATGTCCTGTAATGGTCTTACTCCTCCAGGCAAAAACCTGACCCGTGATGTAGGTATATCAAGAGTAACGTAGCTTTAAGTTTGTGGTAAAAGACTTCAATAAGTAAATGAATCATATACAACAAGGGTTAATTTCTGTAAGGTCTAGGTGTTGAAGCAGAGATGAGGAAACTGAAGAATCTATTGTCAACCTTTTTGTCATTCTTTTATTTACAGACTGGAAAACTCGTTTTGAAACTTTAAAGGGACATCTGGGTCAAATCCGACAAGCTCATGATGTCAAACGAGAGCAACTGGCATTACAGGTCAAACAGAGAGGTCAAACCAAAGACAAGAGACAAAAAATTCACAAAGAGCTATTGTCACTGAGCATGCAACAAAAGTCTCTCTTGAATCTTTTCCAAAAACAACAAGACATCAACAAGCTCATGAAATCCTGTATTCAGACAGCTCAGTCCAGTGATTTATCACAGCAGAAGACTTTGAGTTCAAGGTCATCACCAGTGTCAGACCCAAGGTCATCACCAAGGTCACATTCAAATTCTAGGTCAGTACCAAGGTCAAGGTCATCTTTGACAAAATCACCACTAACTTTAAGTGGATCTAGCAAATCAAGTCCGTCAGTTACGAAATCAGCTCAGAATGAAAAACTGCCTAATGAAGATTTAAAGAAGAAGAGAGAGGAAGAAAGTCAAGCTGAATGGAACACAATATCAGCATCAACAACTGACATGACTGCCTCAAAATTGGGAGACAAAGAAAAGACATTTAGCAGAGGATTTGACAGTGAGACACAGCCACTTGCCTCAGAGACAAGAAATTGGGTTCATGTCCGATTGTAGCTCAGGTTTAAAAACTACTTCTGGGACTCCAGCAGATCTTGATACAACTGCTGTTAAACGCATGGAGAATGTTAAAAAAATCCATGGTGGTGACTGGTGTGGGGTTGAAGAGGAAGACGGCTGGGTTAGAGGCAGAGGGACAACAAGACACAAAACCTCCACACATGCTGTAATATGTGTTCATGCTCTACATGGTTCAGAGAAGAAAAAGTGTTTGAATCCAGAAGGAATACAGGTTAGTGGTAATTTGCTGTCAGGTAAAGGTTCTGAGGCAGGTGATGTGATAGTCGTCCAGCCAAGTCAGAAACAACCAGTCCACATGGGCAATAAAGAGATGAAGAGTGCAAACATCCTTTAACATTGGACGAGGTGTAACGGGTGTGAGTCTGCTGTGATGAAGGAGTGCAACGTCAGGCAATGTTGGACAAAGTGTAGCATGGTGTGAGACTGCTGTGATGATGTCAGCTAAGTCACAGAGTCAAGACAAAATGTTGTGCACCAACAGGAAGGAGAGTTCCATGGGATCAAACAGCGTATTGGTCAGCCCGGGGGTTCCAGGACATTAACAGGTTCCACAGTTTCCAAACAACCAGAAGAGCTGGGATATCAACAACTGGAAAGTACATTTGCTCAAACGAAAAGCTCTATCACAAACCTCCCTCAAGCTGGCCCAGTGTTTAAATCTAGTACTGATACAGCATCTTTGACCACCCCCAAAGTTCTACCTTCGAGTGACATAAGATTTCATTGTACAGATTCTGTTCTTCAGACAGCTGCTGTTGGATCAAAGCAGGACACTATCCTACCCTAATGTCACACCTTACAAAGTTCTGCCCAAGTTACCTGGCAGGAAAAACAACTGTGCTCCGCACAGTTATGCTTCAAAGGTTTTACCTGAGAAACAGAGCCATGCGCAAGTCAGTGGTGACGATCAGGTAAACTCGGCTGCTGAGATGTCTCGAAGTGATGGATGCAGTGGTATGCGACAGGTTCAGTCTGCTGGTTGTAAGCCTCACGGGACTGAGACATCACAGACACTGGTAAATGTAAGCCTTACTGTAAAGTTGTAAGCCTTACTGAAAGTTGTAAGCCTTACTGTAAAGTTGTCATAGTGGTAAATAAATTCAAGACTTATCCGAAATTCTATTGCCTTTGCAGGCAATATTTTGAAACATTTTGAGATAACTATGGAGTGTAGAAAAATAATGTGCGCAGTTTCATGAAGCCTTCATCTTTAGTGACACAAACAAACCATTAAGTATCATTGTCATGATAACTGTGTGCATGACTTCCACTCAAAAAAGTGCTTTAGTATTTGAAAAAGTTAAAGATTTAGAATAAGTCAAGAGATGTTGTATGTCCATGTATAAAAGAACAGGACAGCCTCCCTCACATTTTAAATGATGTCCCAAGTACATGTGAATACATAACAAATTCCTAAATCTCAGCCTTTACAATAAGATCATTCCAATCTTACCCCACCCCTAACGATAAAGAAAATTTAAGAAAGGAAAATCCCTCTTGTGAGCTAGTCTATATTAATAACGTTGAATGTCATTGTGCCCTGTTGTTGGGCTGGTTGCTATGTTTCAATTGTGCCTTGAGCATGACATTACAGTGAGGAAGCACTATAGATATTATTAAAGCAGTCTGTTGCTGGTTCCAGTGTGTGCGTATGAAATCTAGCGAGTACCTGAGCACCAGACTCGACAGTGTCATGGAGTTGATGGAGAAGGGTTTGCTGAGATCAGGCCAGGGGAATCTCACACTCACTATCAAGGTAAACCTAAAAAAACAACACCTCAGCTATTTTCATTACATGTATATATACAGTTTTAACAGTTTACACTGGCTGGCGATCCTCACCAGACCCAAAGCCGCTGCTAGTCCAGCAAGAGCTGGCGATAATCACCAGACCCAAAGCCGCTGCTAGTCCAGCAAGAGCTGGCAATCCTCACCAGACTCAAAGCCGCTGCTAGTCCAGAAAGAGCTGGCAATCCTCACCAGACCCACAGCTGCTGCTAGTCCAGCAAGAGCTGGCTATCCTCACCAGACTCAAAGCTGCTGCTAGTCCAGCAAGAGCTGGTGATCCTCACCAGACCCAAAGCTGCTGCTAGTCCAGCAAGAGCTGGCGATCCTCACCAGACTCAAAGCTGCTGCTAGTTCAGCAAGAGCTGGCGATCCTCACCAGACCCAAAGCTGCTGCTAGTCCAGCAAGAGCTGGCAATCCTCACCAGATCCAAAGCTGCTGCTAGTCCAGCAAGAGCTGGCGATCCTCACCAGACTCAAAGCTGCTGCTAGTCCAGCAAGAGCTGGCGATCCTCACCAGACTCGACGCTGCTGCTAGTCCAGCAAGAGCATTTTCAACTGCCTCTGCAACCAAAATTTTGAAACATTCCGAGAGAGCTAGACTATATAGAGAAGAAAACTAATTTGTTTTATGAAGCTTTAGTGACACAAACAAATTTTATCATCATTTTTGATATCAATTGTATGCTTAAATCTGCAAATCCTGCAAAGCCTCTAACATAAATATTTCAGATTTTAAATTCATTGATTATGAATAATACTGATATAATATACCTGCCCATGTTAAAATGCATTTGCCCCAACATGGCATAAGGTGACAACATCATTACGCAAAGGGACTTCCCTATGATGTCATAGCGTTCCTACTTAAAAGCTTCGTATTGGGTATAAGGGTCTGGTTGACTTCTAGCAGAAATTCATTTATAACACTGTTTAACTTGTGATGACTCAACAGAGAAACTGAGATGGAATGGGGTCTTAATATCCTGCAATTTTGTATGAAAAACCTACAGAATATTGTGCGATTTTGATGAAACTTAGCATACATCTTGCCTATAATCTGATTTTGCCGAAGTATAATCGCCCATTTAGGACTTGTGTAACAGTGCCTTCCATTCAACTCTTCCTATTGTACTGAACCTGTTTCCATGAAACTCAGAATTCATCTTCCCTACACATCTAAACTTGTGCACGCTTAATAGTTTCAATAACTACTCCCATTCAGGTACGTAGTGCAATAATGTATCTTCATATATGCAGATTTTGTCCTTGATGCAACTTTTACTAAAGTATTGCACCAATTTTCCTGAAACCTTGTGTACATCTTTTATATCATCTAAACATCCACATTCTAAATAATAATGACTGTATTGATTAATATTTTTATTTTCATTTTCTTTCTTTCTCTTCTTGGAAATGTTAGGGAATGGGGGTATTTCAGATATCTGAATTTTTGTGGTTTAAAATTTATCTTTTGTTTTTAATTCTTGTCTTCAGAGTTTAGTGGAGCTTACTGCTATATAATATTCCACAGCTGTAATTCCACGAACACTAGTTTTGTAATTCCTCAACATTTTCCTATATAAAAATGCAACTTTCTGTGCAATTTATGTACATTTTTTAATGTGATTTTAAAGACATACCTACATAGATTGGATTGGCCAATTCCAGGGCTTCACAAAAAGTATGATTTTATCACTCTACACAGAATAATGCTCGCAGAAATGTGCTTGAATAAACACCTTGTAATCATGCAAAAAGGGTTGAAGAATTAGAGTAACTCATTTTAGCCATGATAACAATACCAAAATTTGCATCCAAAATCATAAAACTCCAATACTTGATTTACATGATCAAATTTTATACTAAAGGGGAAGAAACTGTGGGTTGATTTTTTCTGATGAGTGTCAAGATTTTGATGATGAACCTCTCTTCCGACCATTTCCGCTCAATCTTTCATAGCTTGATTGCATCTCTCTGGTTCTTGGCACTGCTTTTGATGCTGTAAGATGAGGAAGATCTTATTTCTGGTTGAATTTAAGTAAATCAAGTTATTTGGAAAAAAAAATACTGGCTCCCTTTAATCTTGGCTAATGTAATTACGTGAAAAGAAAGAAAAAAAAAATTGAAAAAGGAAAAAAAAATTGAAAACGAAAAAAGGCTATTCGTTACCAGAAATGAGCTTTCCTGACCTGCTTGAAAATCAATACTTGACTTGATCGTGTGTAGATCAAAAAACTGTAACTCCCAACATACAACCAGGCCAGGCTCATTGTTAAATATACTTGTGCCAGTGGAATCAGCGTAGATCAGCTGTGTTCAGCTGAATGAATGTCTGTACTCTATTGGGGGTGGGGATTGGGTGGGGTTGGGGAGACAGGGCCGCAGTCAAGAGGTTAGTAAAAGCAACTGGCCTTTCTATTGCTGGAACATACATGTAAGAGGTGTGCATGCAAAACCGGATGGGGAATTTGTGAATTTCCCCACTGTCACTGCTTGTGGGACCTTGGTGACAAAAAGGTGACACTAACTTGAATTTGTGAATTTCAATGTGAAAAGAAAAAAAAATTTATAAAATAAAACTAATAATGCACCCTTTTGTTCCTTGTCCAGTCTTAATGTGTTTTTTGTGTTTATCAAGACTTGTTGAGCATGTATACATATCCTCAACAGGATGCAAATTAGATTATTTTCAAGTACAATTTTTATTTTCATTCACTCCTTTGACTTCGAAAAAGAATTATTCTGCCAGTAAAACAACAATTAAAATTGGCCCAAAGGTCTGGTGATGACACTCATTGTAGTTTACCTGTGTATCTACATGTATGTCACATGTAAGACCTTAATAGTTGCTAGTTTTCTGGACCTTTTTTCTAAATGACTCTTTCATTCTGAATTGAAAATTAGCAAGTAGCTTGACTAATTAGGGTTTTAGACCATTGCAACTATTTTCAGCAGAATTATGGACCGTTTTCATTCTGTTGAAAACTTCGACACACCGACAGCTCAAATGCACCGATCTCACGAGCATTCATGGACAGACCAGTCATAATCAACACTGTTGCAGATAGGTCCACCAGATGTACCAGACATTAGTTACATGAGTTCAACCATTACATGATGTAATTAAACAGTCCCACAGTTATACTTTTCCCATAAATGGAAGAGTATGAACATCCTCACTAGAAAGGGTGTTGGGACACCGAACATCTGGCATGATGCAACATCTGGGATGGTCTCTACTCTTCCAGCTGAGAATGGGGTTACTCTCTAATCAAAAAAGAGTGAGTGAGTGAAGTACATTGCATTTTGAACAGGGTGTCTGCCATAGAGGGTCTGTGATGCAGGATGGCCGTATTCACTCTAGGGAGGGCACATTTAAAACCCCGACAGGCTGGGTGTCAAAGGTGACTGGGGTGAAGGTCAAGAAACAGGCTGCCTATGATACGGTGAGGCTGTTAAGACAATGTCAGTGGTTACCTGCATGTGTCAATTTCATTTAAGTTTGAAATGATTGGCGGAAAGTTGGAATCTCAGTTGTAGCAACTTAAAGGTGAAGAAAACATAAAAAATAATGCAAATATCGAATGAAAGAGCGTGAAAAGATATTTGCAAATTTGGTTTTTAATATTATTTTTGATATTTGTTTTCAAGACGACAGGGTACTTGGAAATATTTTTGCATGGTGGGTATTTGGGACCACCTCTTGGTATTTATGATCTTTGCATAAAAAAGGATGTGATGCATATCTAATAAATTTGTTGTTTATATCCAAACACATGCATTTAATCTAAATTATGATAATATTTATGAATATATTAAAAATACAAATATGGTTAAAACTTGGGTTGAACACTTTGGGTTTCTGTTAGCTGAAAAGACAAAATTATAGCACAAATATATTTATTATACGTTCGCTACATCTTCATTTAGAACATTATTGTGCTGAGGCAATAATATTCACCACACAAACATTGTTTTCAAATGGCTTTTTCTCATTAAAGAAAAAAAAGGTAGAAGGCCCTATACACAAGTATTTTTTCCAACTCTTTCATCTGAAATTTATGTCATTTTTATGTTTCCTCCACCTTTTCCAGCCAGTTTTCTTGAGAACTTTACACGCAATATTTATATATCGCACACTACTGCAAGTATTAATTTTTGTCTTAGTCTTTATGCATTTTCATCACAGTTTTATTTCTGTACAATAACTGCTCCAAATATTGCTCGATTTTGATCAAATTTTAGTGTTCAGCTTAAATTTGAAAACCATCTGGATCCACACAGAAGTTTTCTATGTTTAATGATTCTCATTACTGCTTCAAATTTTGTGCACAGATTCATGTTGTGGTGTCTCGAATCATGTTTTAAAACAAGGATGTCAATTTTACATCACGGTTACATTTTTTACATTACAATTTTACAAATGTGATGTTTTTCATTGTTTTCTGCTTTGCAGGTGATGTTTAAGGGTGTACCTCTGTCCAAACTGCGGACAGCTTCTGTCCCATCAGGAGTTTCAGGTGAAGAAGGGACCGAAACATGCAAAGATACGCCAGGGTAAGTACATGTTATATGGAGAGACTGAGACTCAGACTGTGCTCCACAATTTTCAGATTCAGAGTGTGTCCACAATTATCAAGCTCAGAATGTGATCCACAATTTTCAGGCTCAGACTGCTCCACAGTTTTCAGGCTCAGGCTGTGCTCCACAATTTTCAGGCTCAGACTGTGCTTCACAATTTTCAGGCTCAGACTGCTCCACAGTTTTCAGGCTCAGGCTGTGCTCCACAATTTTCAGGCTCAAACTCTGCTCCAAAAATTATCAGGCTTAGACTGTGCTCCACAATTTTAAGGCTCAAACTCTGCTCCACAATTATCTGACTCAGAATGTGATTCACAATTTCAGGCTCAGACTGTGCTCCACAATTATCAGACTCAGAATGTGATTCACAATTTTTAGGCTCAAACTGTGCTCCACAATTTTCAGGCTCAAACTGTGCTCCACAATTTTCAGGCTCAGACTGTCCTCCACAATTTTCAGGCTCAGGCTGTGCCCTTCAATTATCAGGCTTAGACTGTGCTCCACAATTATCTGTCTCAGAATGTGATTCACAATTTCAGGCTCAGACTGTGCTCCACAATTATCAGGCTGAGAATGTGATTCACAATTTCAGGCTCAGACTGTGCTCCACAATTTTCAGGCTCAGGCTGTGCTCCTCAATTATCAGGCTCAGTGATCCAACATTTTCAGGTTCAGACTGTGCTCCACAGTTATTAGGCCCAGAGTGTGATCCACAATTATCAGGCGCAAAATGTGATCCACAATTTTCAGACCCAAACTGCTCCACAATTTCCAGGCTCAGACTGTGTTCCTCAATCATCAGGCTCAGACTGTGTCCCACAATTATCAAGCTCAGAATGTGATCCACAATTTTCAGGCTCAGTTAGCTCTACAATTTTCAGCTCCAGCAGCTCCACAATTTTCAGGCTTACACTATGCTCCACAGTTTTCAGGCTCCTTCTCTGCTTTTCAATTATCAGGCTCAGACTGTGATCCACAATTTTTTGGCTCAGACTGTGATGCACAGTTATCAGGCTCAGACTGTGATCCACAATTTTCAGGCTCAGAATGTGATAAAAAAATTTCAGGGTCAGTGTGTGTGCCACAAATTTTCAAGCTCAGCATGTGCTCCACAATTTACATGCTCAGTGTGTACTCCACAGTTTTTAGGCTCAGACTGCGTTCCACAATTTTCAGGCTCAGAATGGAACAGTTTTCAGACTTAGTATGTGCTCCAAAATTTTCAGGCTCAACGTGTGCTCCACAATAATTACACTCAGAATGGAACAGTTTTCAGACTTAGTATGTGCTCCAAAATTTTCAGGCTCAACGTGTGCTCCACAATAATTACGCCCAGAATGGAACAGTTTTCAGACTTAGTATGTGCTCCAAAATTTTCAGGCTCAACGTGTGCTCCACAATAATTACACTCAGAATGGAACAGTTTTCAGACTTAGTATGTGCTCCAAAATTTTCAGGCTCAACGTGTGCTCCACAATAATTACGCTCAGAATGGAACAGTTTTCAGACTTAGTATGTGCTCCAAAATTTTCAGGCTCAACGTGTGCTCCACAATAATTACGCTCAGAATGGAACAGTTTTCAGACTTAGTATGTGCTCCAAAATTTTCAGGCTCAACGTGTGCTCCACAATAATTACGCTCAGAATGGAACAGTTTTCAGACTTAGTATGTGCTCCAAAATTTTCAGGCTCAACGTGTGCTCCACAATAATTACACTCAGAAAGTGCTCCAAAGTATTTGGATTCTGACTTTGATCCACACTGAACTTTCTGCAATTTTTAGCCTTGGAACATTATGTGATCTACCATTTTCAGCCAGTCATGAAAACTCAGATTCTGACTGTGATCCACACTGAACTTTCAGCAATTTTTAGCCTTGGAACATTATGTGATCTACCATTTTCAGCCTGTCATGAAAACTCAGATTCTGACTGTGATCCACACTGAACTTTCAGCAATTTTTAGCCTTGGAACATTATGTGATCTACCATTTCCAGCCTGTCATGAAAACTCAGATTCTGACTGTGATCCACACTGAACTTTCTGCAATTTTTAGCCTTGGAACATTATGTGATCTACCATTTTCAGCCTGTCATGAAAACTCAGATTCTGACTTTGATCCACACTGAACTTTCAGCAATTTTTAGCCTTGGAACATTATGTGATCTACCATTTTCAGCCTGTCATGAAAACTCAGATTCTGACTTTGATCCACACTGAACTTTCTGCAATTTTTAGCCCTGGAACATTATGTGATCTACCATTTTCAGCCTGTCATGAAAACTCAGATTCTGACTTTGATCCACACTGAACTTTCAGCAATTTTTAGCCTTGGAACATTATGTGATCTACCATTTTCAGCCTGTCATGAAAACTCAGATTCTGACTGTGATCCACACTGAACTTTCTGCAATTTTTAGCCTTGGAACATTATGTGATCTACCATTTTCAGCCAGTCATGAAAACTCAGATTCTGACTGTGATCCACACTGAACTTTCTGCAATTTTTAGCCCTAGAACATTATGTGATCTACCATTTTCAGCCAGTCATGAAAACTCAGATTCTGACTGTGATCCACACTGAACTTTCAGCAATTTTTAGCCCTGGAACATTATGTGATCTACCATTTTCAGCCAGTCATGAAAACTCAGATTCTGACTGTGATCCACACTGAACTTTCTGCAATTTTTAGCCTTGGAACATTATGTGATCTACCATTTTCAGCCTGTCATGAAAACTCAGATTCTGACTTTGATCCACACTGAACTTTCAGCAATTTTTAGCCTTGGAACATTATGTGATCTACCATTTTCAGCCTGTCATGAAAACTCAGATTCTGACTTTGATCCACACTGAACTTTCTGCAATTTTTAGCCCTGGAACATTATGTGATCTACCATTTTCAGCCTGTCATGAAAACTCAGATTCTGACTTTGATCCACACTGAACTTTCAGCAATTTTTAGCCTTGGAACATTATGTGATCTACCATTTTCAGCCAGTCATGAAAACCCAGATTCTGACTGTGATCCACACTGAACTTTCTGCAATTTTTAGCCTTGGAACATTATGTGATCTACCATTTTCAGCCAGTCATGAAAACTCAGATTCTGACTGTGATCCACACTGAACTTTCTGCAATTTTTAGCCCTAGAACATTATGTGATCTACCATTTTCAGCCA
This sequence comes from Liolophura sinensis, assembly GCF_032854445.1. Lineage (NCBI taxonomy): Eukaryota > Metazoa > Mollusca > Polyplacophora > Chitonida > Chitonidae > Liolophura > Liolophura sinensis. The sequence goes on from NC_088304.1 coordinate 1,295,315, forward strand.
GTCATGAAAACTCAGATTCTGACTGTGATCCACACTGAACTTTCTTCAATTTTTAGCCCTGGAACATTATGTGATCTACCATTTTCAGCCAGTCATGAAAACTCAGATTCTGACTGTGATAAATCATTTGTAATTAAGTTTTCTGGCCATGATGGTGATTCATGAGTGATGCACTCAGTGTGATTCACAGATTTTTTTCTTGCTGTGATGAGGATTCACCCGCAAGTACCTCACACATGGAAAAGTTTGTCAGTAACTTGCCCAAGGTGGGTGGTTTACCCCATTCAATCCGGATTCCTCCAACTACCCAAATTCTTCAACCTTTTCAACTGCCTCTGCAACCAATATTTTGAAACATTCTTAGAGAACTATAGGATGTAGAGAAACAATCCACATAGCTGTGTCAAGCTTGCAACTTCAGTGACACAAACATATCAATTTTGGTGTCATTTTCTTAATAACTGTATGCATAATTTGCACTGAAAAATATGTATACATGTACAAAACAAAGTCAGGAAGTTGGTAATGGTGAGGTTTAGGGTGTGTTTATTTGTCAGTTTCTCAGCATCACAGGCTGCCAGACAGGAATAACATATGTACAGATGCCATGCAAAGCTTTTACCTGGGGACTTAATAATTCTTTTGTTTTTTATCTTTGTCTAATTTAAAAGGTAGGTTTGGAAGGTTGATCACTGGAAGGTTGATCACTGGAAGGTGGCCTTGGAGTGTGATGGCAAAACACTGAAATTCTGTGAAATATAAAATATACAATACAGGCTGACCTGAGCTAGGAGCTTCAAAACTGAAATGAGATAAAAGCCATTAAAAGTGCCAATGCTTTCAATCATTTTATGATTGTTTAGTTTTTTCGGGAAAAAAAACAGAAATGTAGTCTTTTATTTATGTTCCTTGTTAAATGGGAAGGAAAATGGATATGAAAAATGCGATCGTTGCTTGCCGGATTCTGGATTCATCAGTGTTTCTTAGTTGGTTGGATATCACTAGTAGTCTTTAATATTATGATTGAATTGATGATATTCATTGATATATATAAGATATGATGACATTACTTCTGAGACAGTTTTAAAACATTAACCACAGCTTTTTGAAAGTGTTTCATAAATTTTAGGAAAAGAAGGCATATTCTGGCTTTAACCAGAATTGTGGAATTTTGTTGGAAGCTTGGTTTGTACATGTACATGTAATACTTGGTGGATAACATTTTTCATCCTTTGTTTTTCCTGCCAGTATTTGCATCTATGGCAGTATTGCCAGTGTATGGGTTACTGACAACTTAGTCATTTTGCTCATTAAAGAACAGAACTGAACAATCTTATAGGTCAACAACAGGCTATTTACCAAACATGGAATGATAGGGCCATCAAACAGAACTATTTAGCTCAGTATATCCAGAAATTTTCATTTTACTTGTTTAATTACTCACTACTTGAGATAGATCGACAGAGCCTTCCACATGTAACTGTCAACTAAACAGACATATATCTATAACTCTATAAGTGGACAGCAGAGCAGTCTAACTCAGCAATCTATGGAACCATAAAGAGCTCAGTGAACAGCAGGGCAATCTAACTCAACAATCTGTGGAACCATAAAGAGCTCAGTGAACAGCAGGGCAATCTGACTCAGCAATCTATGGAACCATAAAGAGCTCAGTGAACAGCAGGGCAATCTAACTCAGCAATCTATGGAACCATAAAGAGCTCAGTGAACAGCAGGGCAATCTAACTCAGCAATCTATGGAACCATAAAGAGCTCAGTGAACAGCAAGGCAATCTAATTCAGCAATCTATGGAACCATAAAGAGCTCAGTGAACAACAGGGCAATCTAATTCAGCAATCTATGGAACCATAAAGAGCTCAGTGAACAGCAGGGCAATCTAACTCAGCAATCTATGGAACCATAAAGAGCTCAGTGAACAGCAGGGCAATCTAACTCAGCAATCTATGGAACCATAGATATTGCTTAATGAACAGCGGAGCAATCTTCCTCAGCAATCTATGGAACCATAAAGAGCTCAGTGAACAGCAGAGCAGTCTAACTCATTGAACATAGAGCCTGTGCTAAACTCACTGAACAACAGTCATCCAACTCTTTGAACAATAGAGTCAACCTTACCTTTAATACTGTAGACCCACAATAGTCATCCAATTCCATGAACACTAGAACCAATTCTAACTCAGTACTGCACAACTTAACTTGTTGAACAATCTGATAAACTCAGTTCTAGCTCACAGGACAACAGTCATCTCGCTCATTGTACAAGAGAGCCAGTTCTAACTCACTGAACAACAGTCATCCAACTCTGTGAACACTAGAGCCAATTCTAACTCACTGAACAACAGACCAATCTAACTTGTTGAACAATCTGACATACTCAATTCACTAAACACCAGTCATCAAACTCAGCGGGCAACTCATCAGACAATAGAGCCATCTCTACATGTGCTGATGAAGTCAATTCAGGATTTATATACCCTGTGCACAGATGGTACCTAGCTGATAGTGACGGTCAGTTATATGTGCTTAATACTGTAGATTTGACCACCTTCAAGTGGTTGGAATTTGCTGAAAGTTTGATTTGATAAGCGGCCATTATAAACTTACTCATCTGTTGTACATTGGGAGGTGAATTAATCTTGGAGTGATTTTGTTTGAACATGTCATAATCAAAGATTCGTCTTCCAGTGCATTTTAGAATGTTTAGACCTCATCAGTACTGGTTAATTGCTACAATACACATACATGTACCTCTAGGATAGTTTCAACCATACAAATATCAACTTCTAGAAAGTGCACTTAAATCGGCTGACTTTAGACCGGTTGTCTGCATGACATGTTTTCTACCTACTACATGAAGTCGTATGTCAGCTAGCAATGAATCTAACTGGAAATGGGCAATGGCAGTGTGTGTCATGTGCGAGTGAGCATAACATCAGGAAGCATGTTTAATGATCTATCTACATACACACCTTGTCCCTGGATAAAACAATTTTCACAAAACCATACACTGCTTCAGGCATTCTGTTTCAGTATGCTAGTCAGGGGCTGCTTTCACAAATGTTCGTAAGACATATTTCTCGTAACTTTTTTTGTAGAAGACATTGCCTAGGTTGTAGTCCATAAGGCGATGTGATTTACGAGAAAAGTTTTGATAAACTGATTTACAAAGCGTTGTAAAAATGGCCCCTGATTATGTACATGCTTTCCATACTCTAAACTCTTTCATGCAATGTTGACATTTTTGAATTAAAACGGCAGATAACAATGCAAAGCAAGTTAATCCTGTATTATGAATATTCCTTCACATATCATTTCAGAACCATCAATAGCCATTTTTATTTGTTTCCAAATGAGGCTTTCATTTGTTCACATTTCTGAGGAACAGCGTTATACAATACTTTTCATATGTAAGCCAATACATACATGCAATGTTATAATTTTCACTGACACTAGTTGCAATTTCAGATTTCTATTGATGTTTCTTCGTTTTCGTTTCCGTGAAAAACTGTTAAGAAAGTCTGGCTGCTTGGCCCCATGGTTTGTAACTGGGTGCCCTGCTTTTCCATATCATCATACTGCTCATCGTCCAGTGGGGTCACTTTGGGGTTTGGCCGTACGCTCATACGCAGACTGGTCAAACTGGCAGTCCTTTTGGTCACCCAGTCGGTCAGCGTCTCCTCTTTGGGGCGCTCCTCTATGACCTGGATGACCGCCGATCGCAAAATCCGTGGAAGTTTGTCCACAGGTGGCTCAGCGACTAATGCATCACGGAAAGTGCCGATGATTCGGCTGCACTCAGAGGCCTTGACTTTGTAGCACAGTTCCTCGAGTTCTAATCTTTCCAGCTGAGGAATTTCAAATGTTTTGGGAGAGGGCGTTGATGCCAGCCAGCTGTAATCGACAGCGCTTGCGCTTTGTTGTTTCTCCTCCCGGTCACGCGCCATGTAGTACTCTTCCAGCTCCTTGATTCGGAAGTCAAGTTCTGTCATAAGCGAATCACACACGACACTCTGCTGATCCTTCTCGTGTGTGCGGTAAGGAGTGGTGTAGTCCGCCACCCACTGACGCAGCCGCGACACAAATGGCATTGCGGATCGAATGTTCAAACAAGAGCCAGGTTAAAGTAAGATAGTATCCAGTCACAGACGTGGTTTCATACAACTACCAATAGCTGTTCAAATCACCACGACTGTTACTGTCCAAACATAAGTTTTGGTTAATTATCATGACAAAATCATGGTGACTCAACACATGGATGGCATCAGTGACCAAAACTACTGGTCAGTCGTATCATGTTGGCTTCAACTGTCCAGAACGATATTGGGTAAAAGTATGACTAGTAGAATTTGTCCAAGGCTTGCTGATGATAATGTCACTTTGGGAGCGTGCTGAAGTGATCTAAGCAGTGTAATGACCAGTATAAGATGTGATCAGTTGTCATCTGGTCATGCTGGTTCCAGGCCGCCAAAGTAGATCTGTAGACAGTCAGCTGGCATATATCTGCAGTGGAAACAGGCCTCTAGTTAGTATGGCTTAGTGGTATTTCATTTATAAATAGTTCAGGTAAAATCACAAAGTTTCTTTATGGACACCAATTTCTGATTTATTTTTACAAATGTTTTCATGTACATTCTAACAATGTAACTTTGTGATGTTACTCTGTCAACTTGTAAGTGCCTTTAAGGAACAAAGTTCAGGTAACATCGGAATTTACTGAATTCAAGAGCAGCATTCTTCATGCTGGATCATTTTGACCAGTAAAATCAAACTTTTTGAATTAAATATTGAAGCAATTATGATTGTCAATCATACATCGACTACATACAGTCAGGAGGTCTGTGTGTTTGATTTATTTGCATGGATTATTTGAAAGTAATAACTTAAACAAAAGAGCTACATGCACAAAATGTGGCAGAGTGTATTGATATACATTGTACTATAAATACTGTAAGTATTTCATCGAAACTTTGATAGGTAAAAGTGCACTTTCAGAAGCATATGAATTAAGCCATGAAGATCAATACTTTTGATGCAAACACTTCTGTTTATATTTCTTATAACATATCATTAAAAATTCACAAAAAAACCCCTAAGTGGCACTGTAAGGTAACTGAATCCATTAGAATCAAGTATAAATGTACTTGTTGTGTTAAATGCGCTTTAGGTGAAATACAGTAGCCAGGTATCTCATCAGCCAGGCATCTCATCAGCCAGGTATCTCATCAGCCAGGTATCTCATCAGCCAGGCATCTCATCAGCCAGCTATCTCATCAGCCAGCTATCTCAGTAGCCAGCTATCTCATCTGCCAGCTATCTCATCTGCCAGCTATCTCATCTGCCAGCTATCTCATCTGCCTTACTGGCAAAATTAGCAAGAGCTGGATTTGAACCTGAAACCTGACCCTGAGAGCTGGTGGACTTCTGACAGCAGCCATTACTTCCCTTAACCAGCAAAGATCTCTTACCAACTTAACTTTATTTCATTGTCTACATGCTGAAGGTATTGAGCGTGACAAATGACAGTAGGTGTATTATATGTGACAAATGACAGTAGGTGTATTATATGTGACAAATGATAGTAGGTGTATTATATGTGACAAATGACAGTAGGTGTATTATATGTGACAAATGACAGTAGGTGTATTATATGTGACAAAACGATTCATCAGAGATGGTACATTAATTTCACCCTCATCACTAATTTGTGTATGTTGACAGTTATCCTATCATCAGTAATAATAAAGGTTGTTTGTTTCTGAAAATAAAACCTTCCAGTGAAGGAAATGAACCATGACATAAAGTGGTGGTTAATCAATTGAATGAATGCTATATCCTGAACAATTTTTTATTTTTATTTTGCTGCAAATAGCAGTGACAAACAAAAGCTCTAGTATATTTTCTACTGCCTGCGAATTTCACAGTTATTATTTGTCTGCATTAGTACTGGCTACATCAGTGGTAGTGATTACATCTGATACAGTCTCTAATCTGACATCAGTGGTAGTGATTACATCTGATACAGTCTTTAATCTGACATCAGCAGAAGTGATTACATTTGATACAGTCTTTAATCTGATGTCAGTGGTAGTGATTACATTTGATACTGTCTTTATTCTGACATCAGCAGAAGTGATTACATTTGATACAGCCTTTAATCTGATGTCAGTGGTGATGGTTACATTTGATACAGCCTATAATCTGACATCAGTGGTAGTGATTACATTTTTGATACAGTCTTTAATCTGATGTCAGTGGTAGTGATTACATTTTTGATACAGTCTTTAATCTGACATCAGTGGTAGTGATTACATTTGATACAGCCTTTAATCTGACATCAGTGGTGATGGTTACATTTGATACAGCCTTTAATCTGACATCAGTGGTAGTGATTACATTTGATACAGCCTTTAATCTGACATCAGTGGTGATGGTTACATTGATACAGCCTTTAATCTGATGTCAGTGGTAGTGATTACATTTGATACTGCCTTTATTCTGACATCAGCAGAAGTGATTACATTTGGTACAGTCTTTAATCTGATGTCAGTGGTAGTGATTACATTTGATACTGTCTTTATTCTGACATCAGCAGTAGTGATTACATTTGATACAGCCTTTAATCTGACGTCAGTGGTGATGGTTACATTTGATACTGCCTTTATTCTGACATCAGCAGTAGTGATTACATTTGGTACAGTCTTTAATCTGATGTCAGTGGTAGTGATTACATTTGATACTGTCTTTATTCTGACATCAGCAGTAGTGATTACATTTGATACAGCCTTTAATCTGATGTCAGTGGTAGTGATTACATTTGATACTGCCTTTATTCTGACATCAGCAGTAGTGATTACATTTTTGATACAGTGTTTAATCTGACATCAGTGGTAGTGATTACATTTGATACTGTCTTTAATTTGACATCAGTGTTAGTGATTACATTTGATACTGTCTTTAATCTGACATCAGTGGTAGTGATTACATCTGAAACAGTCTTTAATCTGACATCAATGGTGATGGTTACATTTGATACAGCCTTTAATCTGACATCAGTGGTGATGGTTACATTTGATACTGCCTTTAATCTGATGTCAGTTGTGATGATTACATCTGATACAGTCTTTAATCTAACATCAGTGGTGATGATTACATTTGATACAGCCTTTATTCTGACATCAGCAGTAGTGATTACATTTTTGATACAGTCTTTAATCTGACCAGTTGTGATGATTACATCTGATAGTCTTTAATCTAACATCAGTGGTGATGGTTACATTTGATATAATCTTTAATCTGACATCAGTGGTGATGATTACATTTGATATAATCTTTAATCTGACATCAGTGGTAGTGATTACATTGACATCAGCAGTAGTGATTACATTTGATACTGTCTTTAATCTGACATCATTGGTAGTGATTACATTTGATACTGTCTTTAATTTAACGCCTGCATTATGATGAGCCGGGAAGGGAATATTAGTCTGCATGACATCAATGAAATGTCATCAGGGTCCTACTGCCTGGCATTGTCAGGATTGTTTGCTGGGTGTCCATTGTCAGATTTGACCTAAATTCCTCGACCCAGAATTGATCTGATAAAGGTGGTTTAAGGGTTGCTTGGAAAATAGGATGATATAGGAAAGTTTCAGCGCCAAATCTAATGTTTTAGTATCTTTATTTACCTCTAGTAGTGGACTTATTGTAGATGTGTTGTCTGTTATTTATTTCTGCCTTTGAAGTGATGATTTGTGGGTAGATTTGTTACATAGCACTCAGCCAGTTATTTAAAGAATTAAACTGGTCAATCCAGCTTGGACCTGAGTTGCCAGCATTAGGTTGGGCAAGGTGCCAACCTATGCCCACTTATGCATGTGGTCAGTTCCCCCTGATGGATGCTACATTCAGATTGTTTTTCATTCCTTCAGTTGTCGAACAAATAGTTAAAAACTTAAAGGACAGTGCCATTCTTATCACAATAAGAAATGGCCATCCTAGGGAATGTATGAGGAGAACAAAAGGTATTACGAGACATTAACCAATCATAATAGAGGCTTAGTTCCATATTGTGATGGGAGCCACAGTAAAAAATTCACTGATGACGCGTCACTTTGATGTCTTAACTGATCAAAATGATTTGTTGTAAGATTGATCCTTAATTGATTGCTGTTGATTGTTTAGCTGAGTGAATACTGTTTATATATCAATGCAGGCTACGAGATATACATACACTGTATAGCAATGGTCCTGTCCAATCAAAACCATCTATGTCACATCATAATGGCAAACTAAATTAATGTTTTCTCCCACCATAATACCGTTGTATAAGTGAAACATTCTTAAGTATGGCTTGAAACGACAATGAAAACACCCTCCTGTAATCAACGACCATCCTGTGATCAATCACTGTCTTGTGATCAATCACTGTTTTGTGATCAATCACCGTCCAGTGATCAATAGAACTATCAGAATCAGGCAGAATTTTGTCGTGGGTAAAATTTTAGGTCAAATACTTGACTTCATTGGTGGTATTCAAGAATTATTTCGCAGATTTATGGTTGTAGGAAACCTGGCTTAATACAGGGAAGGAAACCACCGCTGGCCCTTTTTCAGATTCCTGATACTGACATACAAACTGGCCGTCAACATTCTTTTAGCATGGTATGGCTTAATTCAAACATCTATCAGGTAAATAAATAAATAAATACACTCAGTGCTCAACCAGCATAACGCACCACAAGAGTGATGTTTAAGCTTCATGTAACTGACAGCTTTTTAAGAGCCTACAGATTATTTTTAAATGACAGTGGTCAGTGTAGTAAACACTGTGGTTTACCTGCCTGCCTTCGTCCAGCATGTCCAGGTTGTTGGGTTATGATATGTCCAATCCTCAGTATCAGTCAGTGTCTACATCACTGCGCAGTCATCAAGGCATTGGCATCAAACCCCAGGTAAATATCAGGTTGATCCGTCCCTTTTGGTGTCAGTAGGGTCAGCATGGCATCACGGTGCCACACGCTGCTGCATGTACAGCCAGCATTGTGTATGTTTGCCTCGTCTCCCTATAGACATACCCGCACAGACACACAACAAATGCCAGGCCAGCTAGTAGGCAGGGAATTAGCGGCTCTTTGTGCTGGCCAATAACAGTATTGATTTAATCCTTGTCTGTTACCTGCATCTCAAGCATCCTGGCTTGATGCACAGAGGGATTCATGGATACCAGAGAGCAGCTGCATGGAAGCTGCTGCCAGCTACTCAGCAAATCTGCGTGGTGGTGTTACCATGACAACCAGAGAATCTTGTCACATTGCTCACCAAGTGTTTGTGTCAGTTTGGTAAACAGGTCAGTTGTTTTCCATTTTACAAGGGATTTTTTTTATCTCCTGTTTTGCAGTTGCCCATTGTTCTGTCATGTATAAGTGTGTACAAATCTATAACAGCAGCTGTTCTTGTCGGCAGAAGAAAGAGAATCTCCAATTGCCAATATACTTTCAGTTTAAGCTTCAGATTTTCACAGACACATGTACATTTAGGATAGGTATAATAGGCAAAAAGTTGGAGCTACCATTAAACAGAAAAAAACAACAGAAATGTTAAATGATATAAAGACATAAATTATTTATCATATTTATTTAGCCAGAGAAACCTGATATTATCAGTTCTGTCATGAGGCAAAATTTGAAATATAACAAGCAGTAGAAACACTTAACAAATGTTTATGTGAGAACAAATGTGACCCAATTTGAACCCCTTGGAACTTGGCATGGAATTTGTGTTATATCAAGGTTTTAAGTTTTGACCTAAAAAATAAAAATAAAAAATCATTGTTTGAAATCCACCCCATTTGCTGAGTGCACAAAAATGAAACTTCAGTACATTGCATAATATGTACTAGTATGTAAAAACATCAAATTCCAACACAGATATACGTTAAAAAGTACAATATGTTTTTGATTTAAATTTCAAATTTTCGCTGAATTCCAAATTGTCAATGATACTTCAGGCCCAGTCTCTTAGATGCATATCTGGGTCAAATCTTGAAAATCTTTACTGATTTCAAGACTTAAAGACTTACTGATACAAGTTTGAAAAAAATGGAAAATTACAGTTTCAGTGGACAGCTTTGTAATTTTGTTTGTTTGCCCAGGCGGGAAGGATATTAAATTGAATTCTCTGTCAATAGTAGTGCAGTGTTAGTCAACCACCTCTGGCACTCATTCAGTTTGTCATGTAGTGTGAATCTTCACCCTTAAGCACTTTTAGCAGTGGAATTCATATATACAATTATTATGAAAAATTTCCTAAAAATGATTTGCTTGTGTCATTTAAGATGCAAGCTTCATAAAACAGTGCAAATTATTTCTCTACACCCCATTGTTCTCTCATAATGTTTCTAGTTGCAGAGGCGGTTGAAACAGCTGAAGTGTTAGGATACACATACATGTCAATATACTGGTATTACTAGAGTGATTACTGTGCATTAAGTGTACCTCAGGCTTCTGTCGTTACATAATTGATCATAATTGCTTATAGGCCTTTGTCTGTGGGCTAATCGTCTCATTAGCAGAGCCCAATTAATTGCGATTGAAGTTGTCCTGTGATTGGCAAAAATTAGTTTTACCTGGGGTTGGGTGATGTTGGGTGGAGTGGGTGATGATGGTATATTAGAACACCTACCATAGGTAATGACTTATTTCCTCTTACTTCCCATTACTGTTAACGCATTGACACGGACCTACAACCCAATTAATTAGCTGTTAATACCTACTTTCCGTGTGGCCAGCCGAACAGGTGTATCATGACTACATGTAGTATTTTTGTAATTCCCTCGTGTTACCACATTTTGCACACCTGTGGCTCTGCTAATTAGCTCCGGCATTTAACAACTGTCAGGTTAAGCACAAAACGCTGGTAAGCTCAGGAAGACATGTATGTATTAATGGTACTATGTGTGGTTTGTGTATATCTTACCTTATCTATTTTATGCCTGTGTGTATCTTACCTTATCTATTTTATTCTTGTGTAAATCTTGCCTTATCTGTTTTATGCTTGTGTATACCTTACCTTATCTATTTTATACTTGTGTGTATCTTACCTTATCTGTTTTATGCTTGTGTGTATCTTACCTTATCTGTTTTATGCTTGTGTGTATCTTACCTTATCTATTTCATGCTTGTGTGTATCTTACCTTATCTATTTTATGCTTGTGTGTCAGGAAAAAGGTAAATGTTATTCATAGGTTCCCATATTCAAATATTTGTATTTTTAATCTGGGTTGTTGTTTATGTACAAGGTTGTCAGAGTAAAATTCCACACAATTTCTTACATTTAATGAATGTATGAGTATATCTAGGTTTTTTTAGCAATAGCTTAGTTTGTCTGTAGGTCAGGGGGTCCAGATTGCTTATATGGACTTAAAAACTACCCGAATGAGAATCATGAAATTCACAGTATGTGAGCCCTCGGGTCAAGTACAAAAACCACCTTGATATGCGCATAAGTGATGCATATTTACTGATTTCCAGGAGTTTCATTGGCCATCAGTTTCTGTGCAATAAATGCACTTAATTAGTATCATCCAATTTGTATACAATTTTGTGTACAGCCACGTATATATATCAGATTTTATTTTTTATTTATTTTTTTATTTACTCAATAATATTTCACTTTTACGACAGCAGGCAGCATTATGGTGGGAGGTAACCGAGCAGAGCCCGGGGGGCTGGGTCTTTCTGTTTCTGTGTCTTTGTCCTCTAAATATAGCTCAGTATAGATGAATGATACGCTGTACATGTAGGATTATCAAAAGCAGGATTGGCAGCATTGATACTTTTTATATGCCCCTGCCATTAGGCGAAGCGTATTATGTGTTAGCGATTTTGTCTGTCAGCCTTTCTGTCTGTCCATCCGTCAATATTTGTGTCTGGGCTACAACTCCAACAGTTTTCCATATAGTTTTAATTTACGTGGTTGTCCATTTTCGCGATTGTCATGGTAACCACATAGCCATTTTCCTAACGTACTATCATGGTTACCAAATTACCATTTCCTTATATACTGGGTATACTATATAAGTAGACATGATTTTGTGTCCGGGATACAACTCCAACTGGTTTCCATGCAGAGTTTAAGTTTTTGGTTGATACATAGATACACACAGGGCGATGTGTCATGACTCACATTTGCCTATTTTTGCGGTTGTCATGGTAATCGATAGCCATTTTTCTTATATATACTATATAAATAAAAAGGATTTCGAGTATGGGCTACAACACCAACTGTTTTCCGCATAAAGTTTTCATTTGAGGTGGACACATTTGTCCACTTGCGATGAACATTCCCGTAAGGGGTCATACTTAATGCTGCTGGTATTCTTTTATACATTTTAAACAAATGCATATGTTGGGGCGTATGCTATGTTCACCTGAACTCTTGTTCAGTTTGAATCTCATCTTGTTTTGGACTTTTCATGTGTAAAAAATTTTCACTGACAGTTTTATCAGCTTTATGGGTAAACTGTATGTGCCTGTGGTAAACTGACCTTGGCAAGTTACTGACTAACTTTCTCAAGTGGAACTTAGAGCTATACCTATGCATCTTTTTGGTGGAAGACAAATGGTCTTATGCAAATTGTCATACAAGCATCATCAAGAACTTTAATACTGCCACAAAGACTGGAGATTCTACACTTTCACTGGCCAATACTGGAATATGAGTTCATAAATTAATTTGATATTGCATTTCTAAAATCTTTTTCACAAAATCTTTATTGCAGTGAGAACCTATGTATATATCTTGCCTGATCAATCAAAGTTAACCTGATTTGTTTTTTTAATACACTCCACAACATGCTTTGTCTGTTTCAGAGATTATGGAATAACCTCAGCTGTCAGTCATCTCTGTGGCGTATCCAGTGGCAACTCAGCTGTAGGTAACAAGAGCCAGGAGCCTGTGAGGTGGGGGAAGTTTCTGGTGAACTGTAAAGTGTGCCTGGTCTCTGATCATGAGTTAGCTTTGTCTGAGAGTTTCTTAGGCAGTGATTTCTGGACGGAGAACTTTGAGCGCTGTCACCTGAGTGAGGAATTGTGGGATAGTATAACAAAATGGTGAGGAACATCACCAACAAAAATTGCCGGCAAAATAGTCCTTATCGAAACAGTGTCTTCTACACTCATCTGAAACTTAAAGTGAAGATAAATGGTGCAACAAAGTCAATTCCAATCACAGCCCCAGGCACAAAACTATTTTCATGAATTTTTCTTCAAATTTCTGATTATGCCATAAAAAGCCTTTAAAGTAGGATAACATATGGTGGCCTTTTTGGACTGAGGCTAGATCTAAGTCACCTGAAGTTTCATCACTTTCAGTGTGGAGAAAAGGCTGAGTTTTGTTGTCCAGAAATGTACAATTATGAGCTCTTTTTCCCACAATGCATTAGTGTTACATAATAAACGATTTCTGTATTTAGGGTTGGTAGGGAGTAGGGATGCAAAATGCGCAGACAGCCAGATTACTGAATATGCTGGATGAATTTCAGAAAGTACTGAAAGAGAAATTTAGGTTTCTGATTAGACTGATGTCACACGCACTTAATTAATAAGAATTTCCCTTATTTGTCAAAGAACAAAACCCTTAGTTTGAAAATAGTTATTTTCTGTAAGCACATCTCTGACAAGCTACTTGAGGATCAGTCTAATATTGAGTTTTAATGGATTTTCAGGATGTTTCAGAGACTTCTGACATGCAAATGTGCAGCTATGACAACATATAGGCCAGTCACCAAAAACACACAGGAGATGGTTTTAACTTATCTGTTTGTCTTATTGGACCTGGGTGTATTAGGACTTAACACAAGATTTAACTTTAAGCCGAGTCTTCGATTAATTAACAGCACATTACACATGAACTAAATCTACTGCTGTTATAGTTTGACTTTCAAATGGTATTGGCTGCTGAATTTGGCTAAAATCTTAAATATAAAAAATGACTTAACATCAGCATTAGCTAAGTACACTTTCAAATGACTTGGCCTTGGGGTTTAGCGCTAAACTGAAAGTTACTGTTAACAGGTATTAAAAGACCTTCTAAAACTTTGCTTTTGACAAAGTTAGTCTTTTTTCTGGAAAGTTCAGGTCACCTCTGAAAAGTGTTTTCAGATTTGTTTCAAAGATAAGAACTTCTGAAATATATGTTTCAGGACTAAAAGTATTATTTTTTCATGACTTCTGTTTGCTGGTAAAAATGCATTTTTGTATGGTTTTTTGTGGCATATAGAGTATTTCATTGATATGATGGTGGGTAGGTTTATTGGTGAAGGAAACAAGGGAAATCTCAGGGGATCTCAAGGGAAATCAACTCCCTTTGCCTAACGATACTCAATACATAAAGCCTCAACTGAATCAAAGGGGGGCAGAATGTAAGCATGCAATGTCACTGGCCAAAGACCAATCAACTCTAGCTACACCAAGCTTTCAGCCCCGCCAGGGTCCCAGATGGCTTCAAGGCAGACAGTTTCAGGAAGCTAATAATGGAACACCAACTTCCCTTTGTGGTTTACAGGCAAGCCCAAACTTGAAAATTCAAGAATGGAATAAAAATAAAACTGAAAATCCACCTTTTTGTTTAGGCATGCTTTCATGATTTTCCACTTTCTATAGTGTTTCCGATCATGTAAATATGTTTTCAGCATGAAAAATTGCTGGGATGGTCCATATTTACCACAGATTAGACAGTTTTCGACTTTTCTTTTTATCCTCTTTGATGACCTAGAAAAAAAAAAGATATGTTCATCTCAGCCAAGTCACAGACAGCTGGAAATTGGGTTGCCTGGACTAAATGGTGTAGCACATACATCCTGGGTTGTACATCCTGCCAAGCAGTGCATGTCATATCCCGTCATCTCTGGTATATGTGATAGGTAATTGGGATAATTTCAGTTCAATTCAAATGTATTTATTTATTTATTTGATTGGTGTTTTGCACCGTACTCAAGAATATTTCACTTATACGACGGCGGCCAGCATTTATGGTGGGTGAAAACCAGGCTGGTGAAACCCACGACCATCCGCAGGTTGCTGCAGACCTTCCCAGGTACGGAGAGGAAGCCAGCATGAACTGGACTTGAACTCACAGGGACCGCATTGGTGAGAGACTCCAGGGTCATTACGCTGTGCTAGTGCACTAACCAACTGAGCCACGGAGGCCCCCTCAATCAATTCAAATGCAAGTAGCCGGTTTCGGCCACTGTTAGAGTGAAGAAGCTTCAGATTATCTGTCTTGAAAGCATCTCAGACTTGCCATCACGAAACCACACAACATTTATTTGTTTATTTGATTGGAGTTCTACATCGCACCTGAGAGTATTTCACTTAAAGGGTAGCAGCCAGCATTATAATGGCAGGAAACTGCGCTCTGGGAAACCCATGACCATCTGAAGATTGCTGACAGACCTTTTCACATTCATGACATACCCAGCACAACCTGGACTTGAACTCACAGCAGTCACATTGTTGAGATGCTTCGGAGTCATTGTGCTGCAATAAAATGCTAAACGCTTGGTCATGACATTTGACTGAAGATGCAGTACATGTGTGTGTCGAGACATTTCTTTGGATG
Organism: Liolophura sinensis; assembly: GCF_032854445.1. Lineage (NCBI taxonomy): Eukaryota > Metazoa > Mollusca > Polyplacophora > Chitonida > Chitonidae > Liolophura > Liolophura sinensis. The sequence continues at coordinate 1,310,955 of NC_088304.1, forward strand.
ACTTACAGCAATGAGACTGACGTGTAACTGGGTCGAACTAGAGGCATTGTTCAATTCAGTCAAGGGTCCTAGTCTGCTGCAGGAGAGTGAAGCAGAACTGCTGACATTGTGAAGGTGGGGATACACTGTAAAACAAAGATAGCATAAGCAGCCACCAGTCATGTCCCACACAGAATGCTGTCCGACAACACAGAACTGCCACAAAATCAAGGAGGAAACCCGATAGGTATTTGGTATAAGAAACAGTTTTATTATGTTACAGTACAAAAAGGATACTGTACAAAATTAAGCACTTCAAATTTTCTGTACAAACATGGGATTTAAATAACAGAAAACAAGCACTGACATTAAAGACTCGCAATTTAGTATTTGAAATTTCCTGTGTTACCATATAAAACTGTAAGAGTCACCACATAAAAGTGGTGCATGTTCACAAATGCTGATATTAAGTGTTTCACCAGATATGATCATGGTTTCAAATATCACCCCAGTACACTCGGCATGTAGGTCAAAGTGATCATAACAGGCATACTTGTCCAAGATTTGACTTAACAAATGCTCCAACACTGCCATTTCTCTCTGAAACTAAGAGACATTCTTCCAGCAACTTGCCTAGTTTGGCTATTTCCCTTGCCACTCCCCTGATTCAGTTCTCTCATGCAACCATTTCCCTAATGACTCCCCAATTCATTCCTTTGCCTCGCCACTCCCAATTCAGCCACTCCCAGATTCAGCCATTTCCATTGCCACTCCCCAATTCAGCCATTTCCATTGCCACTCCCCAATTCAGCTATTTCCCTACTGACTTCCCTGATTCAACCATTTCCCTTGACACTGCCTTCATTCAGCTATTTTCCTAATATCTCCTCTGATTCAGCCATTCCCCCAGCACATGCAACCACTTCCTTAATGACTCCCCAATTTAGCCATTTCCCTTCCGAATCTCCTAATTCAATCAGTACCCCCCCCCCTCCCTTGATTCAGCCATTTCACTAGCCACTCCCCTGATTCATTCATTTCTCTAGCCACCCCCTGATACAGCCATCCCCCCCACCTTTTTAAGATCATGGTTATTAATTGCAAATTATGCTGAAATTCACATACAAGCATGGTTACTCCTGAAGACATAGTTCATGATTTTTCTGATGGCTGAAATACATTTCCATGCAGTTAAAGAATTTTGCTAGTGTTATAGGCTTAAACTAGTTTGTATTAAAACCTATCAAGAAAATGTTAACTTAAAGGGATACTGAATCGATTCTGATTGGCTGGTGTGGGAGATAGGTCAGGCTATGCCAGGCCTAGGCTGTATACCAGGTATGGTACATTTATTCAAGCGTGACCAAGGCTGCAAAATTTGACACAGGAAATCCTATCTCCACTGTCTGCCAACCAGTCGATTCTGTATCAATTTAAGCATTGGCTGAAGAACTTACATGTATATAAAAAAACGTTGAACGTAACGAGTACTGTAATGTGATGAAAAGTCAAAGGTTGATGATAAAATCTGAAAAGTGCAGGTTTTGTTTCTGTAGATACAATCCATTTACATGGTTAACACAATCATGGCACAAAAGGTTCTAATACCTAAATTCACAAAAACTTCACACATGTCCACTATAAAACTGACCCATCTTTCCCTATGGAGGGTTTGTAAGTCAATTTCACTGACACCAGCTAGAGCATAACTCACACAGGCACAGAGGCAACCCATAGACATGTTAACCTCTGGAGCTCCAACAATCAGAAAATTAAAACTGTGTGAACCAGATAACCAAACTACCAATGCAGGACTTTCAGTAAAGTGTACAGAAAAGGTAAGGGACTGGCTTCCTGAGATTCAATGAATTAATTTTGCGAAATCTCGTTAGAATGATTCTGATTTTAATGCATTATGGGATGAAAATGTGGCTCACACACATTCAGAGCCCTTAAACTTCCATGTAATTTTGATAAAGGTCAATCATTTTATGACAAAATGGCAGAGTGATATTCCAAAAGTTAAAGCCAACACAATGAAATCCTAACAGACACCTAAGATTTAATGATAAATTTCAAACATGGTTACCACAATACATATCAACACGCAAAAGGATCTCGAAACCACAAATTAACGATGTTTCAAAGGGGCAATGAACCTTTCCTTTAAAGGCAAAGAAAAGACTAACTTGAAGTTTTTCTTGTATGAAAGACATTTAAACACTGTCCACCAAAAGAGTTTGATTTCCAACCCAGTAAAACTCTATGTGAAACTTTGGATTCTGTGGTGGCCTTGTCTGAGGAGTGATCATCAGGTTTCTGGCACTTACAACACAAAGACTGCTATACTTCCTTATACACAATGTACGCCATATGCATAGAGATCTAAAAAGGCATTCGCTGACCGGGAATTGAAATGAACTGTTTGAAGCGAACAGCATGGAAGAGACGTCACTGATCTGGGGTCACTACACACCACCATAGGATCTGATGATTTCACACTGTTTTACTTGGCTGAAAATATTCTTACAAAAAATAAAGCAAACTTTTTGCTTAGACAGTTTTAAATCATCTTTCATTTGATACATACTTAATTTGAGTGTTTTCTTTGCCTTTAAGTCTCCTACAAAACGATACTTTATGCAATGTTGGGGAACGAGTTTAAAACTTCCTTTCAAAATACCCTTTTTCTTCACTCCCATAAATCCACAAAAAAATCGACCAGTACAGGGGAAATTAGAAGACATCATTCATAAGACTTTAAATAAAAGAATGGATGATCATGACAGGATTTTTGAAGAATACATGTATTTTTCTCACATCAAAGGGCAAATACCGGCATAACCTTAACAGAAATCATAAAACACCCATCCTGATCAGATCCCAATCCTCTTAACCACAGGCTCTCTCACGCAGAGTTTGTTGAGGATTGTTTTTTTACAAGTGGCCTTGATACATATACCTTAATTCTTCAATCTTTTCAACCACCACTGCGAGCTCTATTTCAAAACATTCCGTGAGAACTATGGGTTGTAGAGAAGTAATTTACACAGTTTAATGAAGCTTGCATCTTAAGTGACACAAACAAATCATTTGTATCATCATTTTCATAATAATTCTTTGCACAAAGTGCTTTAGTGGTTGAAAAGGTTGAAGTTTTACAGTACATGTAAAGTTGTTCCATGAATCAAGAAATGTTGTTTTCTTACTCTAGCAATAGATGTACACTGTAAGCGCAAAGACCACAGTTTGTGAATTCACAAGTACCATGTTACCACTTATCACTGTTTATAGGGTAAGGCCTTAAGCCATGTAACATCAAGTCCACACAACCACTAATACAGGTGACAATTATTTCAAATACTAATCCACTATCGCCATCACTGAATAAATTAGGTGAAAAATCAAACCACGTGTTGTATAAAATTGCAAATACATGTCTTTCCAGTGGCTGCAGACTGCTTCCGTAAATCTTTCACAAGTCACAATGAAGTGTTTCTGAATATATCACAAAATCTGATACATGTCAGCCTCTAATCAACCAAGCTGAAACTATCATACAAGGTTCTTAATTCATTTACCCACTGTTCCAAACTGTAAAGAAAAATACTTTTTTCAGGACTCTATGATCAGGTATGTTTAAAGTTTAATTTTATTAGTCAACACAGAATAATGCCTTCAGAATATGCTTGAACAAGACACCTTGCAAACATGCAAAAACATTAAAGAGTTATTGTACCTCATTCATCAGTCCATTTTGAAAAAAATTCAATGTAACATTTCATATTTTAAAATAAATTTAATCAAAGACATATCCAAAAATGAACTCCTTCCTTTTATTTTAAAAGACTTTTAAGGTCTTGTTATCCTTTCAACAGATGGGTGGGAGTTTGGAAATTTATACAAACATGTCGGTAAAAAATCATCCACGCCTATTCCTTGAACTCCAGCTACACAAATCAAATCTAGACAAACCACAGCAACAAACCATACTTATTCAATATTGGATTCCATTAGTTTAGGAAATCAATCAAAATGAATATCCACTCAGTCTATTATTGTTCCGTACAATCTTCTGTATTTTGTAATGTAATGTTTTAATGAACGCAGATTTAAGAGATGGACAGAAAATGACATTTGTGCAGACTCGCAGCTTCTTTTGCAAAATGTTTCAGAAATTTTAATGTGAATCACATAATCACAAACAAACACTGTTGTCTTTGTGTGAGATGGACTTATGAATTGGTTTGTGAAGTTGTCCAACCATGTTTTACTTGCATAAAACCAATGAATGATGTTGTATTTGCATTTGACCTTGACTATCACCTCAAGGATGCGCTCAAAAAAAATCACCTTGACCAACCTAAATGGTGTGCCTGGGCAAAGTGGAATTCTTACTTGTTTGATCTCATCGAACAGACAGCCTTGAAATCACACAGCTTGTCCATACAGACCTACATAACTACCTAGCATCTGTATTATTTTTGACTTCTTCAAATACTAAATGTTTCTGATCCATTACAGCAACAAGAATGAGAATCATAGCCTGAGGCAGCGTGCGTCTCAACATCTCTGACACGGCCTACTACATGGAAAATTAACATGGGAAAGACACAGAAAACAGGAGAAAATGAGACACTTGATTTTCAGGTCCATACTGAGCACGTTGCATGGACTGGGTGGGTCATGAACTGATGTGTCTCCAACATGACAACCTGACCACTGTTGACACTGCTGGGCTCTAAAGTCTTACATGTGTAACCAATGGAAGAAAGTACAGCGAGCACTGTTGTCAGCAGATGAAACTTCTTGCAGGAAGAGACAGTTCAAAACTAATCATCTCCAGACTGCTGCCACCAGTTTTAATCATATTTTAAAAGTGGAACTATATAATGCATTCAGAAGTCTGAATTCTAAGATGAACTTTACAAACCATGTTGCGAATGCCAGGATAATCTTATGACATAACCTTTTTTCCTTATATTTACCTGCAGAAAAATATTAACATAATTAAAGTAGTCTTTAACTTTTTCATGAAGTCGGTTATTCCAACATCAACCGTGTTTAGAGTGCAAACAATCCACACTGGTTAGGATTCATACAAATGTAGCCCACCTTTCAATTCTAACACTTGCATGCATTTAAATTTTATAAAGTATTTTCACGCATAGTTTTATCATGTCTGATGAAACTCACTTCAGTTTTTTGTTTTCTTTCACCTTACCTTACCAGGCAATCTGATTAATCATTTCACAAGACAAAGAATCCCAACTTGAGTCTGAGAAAATGTTGCTTGGTTTCTCATTTTGAGTCCTCTATCTCATGTAGACTCAATCCTGACACTGAGGAAGCAGATAAGTTTCACACACTATTCCCGATAAATACCCACATTTCTTCCGTCTCATTAGATGCCCTGTTAGAGTTTCCCTTATGTTAATTCAACAGTTCACCTCTTTTTTTTTCTGTTTGAGCTGATCCAGGCTGTGCACTCCTGTGGTATTTGGTGCTCCAAACAAGGAATCCTGCTAACAACTGGGTACTCAGGAGCACGTCCCAGAAATGAAGGGAGATTTGGTGCTGCCCAGTATTTCATCCAAGAGTTACTTCCCTTGTCTTTCTGTGTTAAAGTGAAAGACAGCACCTGGCTAATGTTCATGTAAACTGAAAGACTACCATTTAAAGTATCTTAAACGGACATTAAATATTTTTTGAGATTTTTTTCAACCTAGTAAAAGTTTAGTGAAACTTTGTCTTGTCACAGCTTCAGCCATCTCCATTATCCACAGCAAGGTGACGTCCCGTTTACTCCAGTTCTCTAATGTCGAAGGTATTTCCCCACATAAAGTCTGAGCAGTTAGGAACGTTAACACTAGCACTGAATTCGGTTTGGACAGAGAAGCGAATTCGGGGACAATAACATTGTCTGTGCCTTGTATTCACACCTGAACGAATCTGTGCACAAAATCGTAACGAAATTTGCTTTGATGTCCAGAACGCATTCCGTGCTAGTGTGAATGCGCTTGTAGCCTATGGCAGGTCGAAGTTGTGGAGTTTGGCGATGAAGGACGAAGTGATAAAAGCTTTCTCAGAAATTGGATATACTGGACAGGTATTTCTTCCACTGCTTGAACTGTTGGTAGGCCTACTATATCACTGATACAGCTTATGAGCAGCCAGCAGATGCAGGGCCGAGGTACTCCTGGTTCAGGTCGTAGCCTCCGAAAGGGTTGTGCTGCTACTGGTAATTCTGAGCCCTATTAAATGTTTACAAAATTGTTGTACAACTGTATTCATGCTGAATTCTGAGACAAATGGAAATAAATCTACGCACCACTGAGGCTGATCTAGGCATTCGACTGTCGAGGGATTTTATGCTTCAATTTTTAAGACGAGAGTAGTTCTGACCTAGTTATTGCGGAGTAAGCACCTCAGCTTAAACACGGCGTTTCAATAATTTTACTGTATCTTATAAAAGAAAACGGATAAAAAACCATCCCTTGCAAGCTAGAAAGACGATGGGCAAAATTAAAATTCTTCAGTTCTAATAAATTCAGAAAAAAAAAATGATATAAGATTTAATTAATTTTTAGCATTTTCTGATGAGATGCCATCTTCTCATTCGAATGCACCTTCTGCATCCCTAATGAATATTGCACTGACTCAGAGATTTGTTATTTAGCAGCTGTATGCTGACTATATGCTCACATGTACAACCAAAAAATGGATTTGTATAATTTGAGCAGCGTGTCTATGTAGGCCTGGGGTCTACTGAGGAGATGAATGCTGTTTGGGCTAAGATGGTATGCTGCCGTCTGACAAAATCTGTGATACCGTCATACAACACTGGCTTGTAAATCAACTGATTTTAAATTATACAGACCTGTCCCACAACACGGTGTGAAATGGCCCCTTGGCTACACGTGAGTAAATCAATGTAAATGATCTCAAAATGATGTTTTATGCAGTCGTTCTGTGTTATCATGTCACATCATGGAGTGAATGGGTAAAGGCTATGTCAGAGCTTAGGTCGCCCTATCTAATAGCAACGTGTTTGATTGGATAAAATTCTCAAGATGGGTGCCTCGATTCAAACCAGCCATTTGTGCAGTACTGTCATTTTGTTCTACATGTTATTCAGTGAATCTCATTAAAATAATAATTCACCGTTCTGCTTTCATTTGAAATACGTTTAGCCAGGTGCTGTCTTATCCTTTAACTTGAAGATGCCAGTATACCTGTTGAGAGACTAGCACTATGATGTTTTTAATGTTTGGTCATTTCTGCAAATATGCCACTGCATCAGGTTGAAATGTTTATTCCTGAACAGAAGCTTTTGAATGAGTGGTCTCCACCACTGTGGAGATAGTGTTGCCATCCTAGCAGTTTGCTCCAGGCAGGAGAACGATTCAGCCAAACTCTCGTCTCTGATCAGGGTAATTCTGTAAAACCCCTACACATTCCATTATCTGCTTAAGTACACATTAACGCTTTGCTCGACATCATAAGTCTGACATCAAACAAGGCCATAAAACCGACAGCTACACTGTGATGTTTGGACAACACCCCCCCACACAACGCTCATGCTCGCGGTCTTTCAGCTTGGACGCCTTTATATCAAGTTCACTTCTTTAGCTCAGTCACTGAGGGAGAGCTTGGGTTCTCCTTGCCCAGCGTCCAGTGCCCCCTGGACGCTAAGAGAAGCCACACAAACCCACCAGTCCCTCACACCACAGCGGAGTTGGTCTAACTAGATTGGTTAGCTTGAGGCTCACATCATAAGCGCAGACTATTGAGGTAGTGAAGTTTCGTGTGCAGGAACTCGGACATTTGTTTGGCTGTCTGCTGGTAGCTGCTTTCTACTCCCTTCCACATCTCCTGTGAGGCGTGCTGGTCGTCCTACCAACCACAAAAACAATGTTTTACATGAAGCTATGCTAACTGAAACCTGGAGTTTACAAGAGCTAACAAACCTGAGAAAATACTTATTTCAATGTTGTTCACTCTGGAATATTTCATTTATATATTGGCAGTCAGTTTTATATTTGGAGGAAACTGGAGTACCCAGGTAAACCACTGACCTTTGGCACATTACTGACCCACTTTGCTACATGTGACATACAGACATGCTCAACATAGTATTGGAGGACAAGTGCATGTATAGTAAAACAAATAACCATTTTTTTTAGCCCTTGCTACATCTTCTTTATGGCAGACACTAGAGAATGTCACAGATATCACAGTAGTCATTCTCCCTGACTGTGGGTAGTGGTACAAGAGCCTTTGCTGTAAACTTCAGTTTCTGAAAACTAACATGTTGTGGAGAGCACCGCACAAGTAAACTACTTTGGAGATCTTCTTTCGATTTTGACAAAGACTGCTTTAAATCTCGCCTGTGTGCTACAGCTTTCAGGAATTTAGGCACACACACAAATCGTCATGGTTACTCAGCATGCTCTGTTTTAATTTGGGAATTTAGAGGCCTAATATTATTAGGAACTGTTAAATACATGAACGTAGACTACCTTACACGGTGTAAATCATTTCGCCACATACACTATCACAGGCAATCAAGGTACCAGCTGGTATGTGACACTTGCAGCCACGATCCTCAAAATAGCGACAGCGCATCAATAACTTTTCGTGACACAAAACTAACTTACCTCTGAGTGGCTGACTGAGATGGACAGATTGAGGTTAAGAGCACTAAGGGCTTACCTCTGAGTCACTGACTGGGGCAGACAGATTGAGGTTAGCCATGTCCAGAGAGAGAAACACAGGATCCAGGTTCTGAGAGGCCACATGCAGACCTTGTGCCCCCTTCTCCAACCCCTCCACTAGCTGTGTGAAGTTCCCAAAACTCACAGGCTGAAATATTAAGACTTTCAGACTAAGAACAAAAGATCTCAAAACTAACAGGCTGTGACACACAAAAATTCTCCTGACTAAGGACAAACGTTCTCCTAACTAAGGACAAAAGTTCTCCTGACTGTGGATGAAAGTTCTCCTGACTGTGGTTGAAAGTTCTCATGACCATGGATGAAAGTTCTCATGACCGTGGATGAAAGTTCTCATGACCGTGGATGAAAGTTCTTATGACTGTGGACAAAAGTTCTCATGACTGTGGACAAAGCTGACACACAAATGTCTAGTCCAAACATGCAAATTGTCAGAACTTTTCTTACTGGACATATTCACTGATTGGTTGATTGATTGGTGTTTAATGCCATGCTCCTGAATTTTTCAGTTAAATGATGGAGCTCAGGTTTATGCGTGGAGGTAACCGGAGTATCTGGAATAAACTGACCTTCAGCAGGTATCTAACAAACCTTTGGGGCTAAAAGCTGCAGAAACAGTTAGAGCTGGGTTTGAACACACGACCTTATTCATCAAAAGCTTTAAGAGCTGTAAGATCCCATACCACCCCCACCCACCACCCCCCATGCTACAGGCTGAAACAGTTAAGTTATCAAAATAGTTAAAAATCTAGTTAAGAATTCATGGATTCTCATATCAAGACAAGCAGAACTGCATAAGGTGAAAACTTAGACACACAGAAAAGTTTGTTCAGCCATGATAATTATAATTTCCTTTCAATGAACAACCTTGTTGGCTGAGATACCAAATTGTATCACCAAGTGCTCAATGTCCCAGCAAACTCAGTTACCATTCTCTCAGTTACCATTCTCTCAGTAACATCTTTGAGTTATCATTCTCTCAGTTACCATTCTCTAAGTAACATCTCTGAGTTACCATTATCTCAGTTACCATTCTCTAAGTAACATCTCTCAGTTACCATTCTTTAAGTTACCATTCTCTCAGTTACCACTCTCTAAGTAACATCCCTCAGTTACCCTTCTCTAAGTAACACCTCTGTTACCATTCTCTCAGTTACCACTCTCTAAGTAACATTTCTCAACTACCATTATCTCAGTTACCATTCTCTCAGTTACCATTCTCTAAGTAACATCTCTCAGTTACTTTTCTCTCAGTTACCATTCTCCCAGTTACCATTCTCTGTTACTACTATCTCAGTTACCATTCCCTCAATAACATCTCTCCAGTGATGTTTTCTGAAGGACAAGGTCATAATTTAAATTTTTGCTCACAGGAGAATATGAAAATAAAACTGGAAAAACAGTTAATGCCTGAGAAGTGTGGAGCGTGTCAGTAATTGCTCCTGTTAAAAACATGTTCCTGTTAAAAAACGGACATTTTTTATTTTTATTTCATTTGTGGATTCTTTCTTTTTTTTGCTTCACCTCGCTCGTAAATAGGGCTGGCATAACATATTTATCATTATCATATTTATTTCTCACACTGAAGTACATGTATCACACTGAAGTACATTTATCACACTGAAGTACATTTCTCACACTGAAGTACATTTATCACACTGAAGTACATTTCTCACACTGAAGTACATTTATCACACTGAAGTACATTTATCACAATGAAGAACATTTCCTCTGAACCGTGGCAATGGTTAACATAAGTGGATAGAGTTCAGGTCTGCAAGCACTGAGAGAGCATACAGCAGTCAAACAACAAAACCTAACTTACCACAGGTAATGACGAGTCTTTCTTCTTTTTCTGTTTCTTCGTGAAGGCTGTTTTGAGCGGTTTGAGAAGGCGGTGACATACGCCTGCTAATACTGTTGCATGGGCCAGGCTCTGTAATGTAACAACAACAGTAACACTGTCACAGCTGACACACGGATAGACTGGTGTGTACTAGTATGTCAAAGAATGCAGGACTAGATTTCCAGAAAATCATAAATGATTTTGCCAAAACAGTACATAAATACATGTCATACACATTATTTGAGCAGCTAAAAGATATTTTTCGAATAGGTCATCATCCAACCATCCAAACAAACCTCAAAACACCTTTCTGAGATCAAAAAAATTCTGTGAACGGGGCAAAATGAATCCCTATGTAGTGGACCTCCCTGCCACCCAATGTGTCCAAACACACCAGTGCAGAATCCAGTGTTTAAAAGATGATTTTACTCAGCTGACAAAAATCCTCAGGAAACAAAAAACAAAACATAACCCCATCAGACTATTTTTTTGGATGCTGTTATCAGCTTATTTGTTTTAATATTTCCAATTCCAACCTTCTCACCTCAGCTGACATGACAAACTGCTCTATAACTTCATGGTGAAGAGAACAGCCAGAGTCTTCCTGAAGGATGAGTTTACAGTCCTGACTCCACACCAACTCTGCCATACAAACAGTTTTCATTCAGAAGATTTCTTATATACATAAATTCAAAACATTTTCCATTTCTTAACAGATGATGTTCTATTTATTTATTTATCTGATTGGTCTTTTAGGCCGTGCTCGAGAATATTTCACTTATACGACGGCGGCCAGCATAACTCTGGGTGGAAACCGGGCAGAGCTCGGAGGGGAACCCACGACCATCCGCAGATTGCTGGCAGACCTTCCCACGTACGGCCAGAGAGGAAATGATGTTCTACAGCACTTGCATCTAAACATTACACTATCCCAAGGCATGTCCTCTTTTTCTTTTTTCTTTTCTGTAATACATCATTGAATCTGCATACACTGTAATTGCGCTCTTACAGTACTTTGGTTAGAGAATGATGTGTTTTTACACAGCTTGGTACTCGCTTGTCTACAAACGGCACGAAATCACGCTCGTTACAGGAATGGGATGATTTAATTCTCAACTTCTTTCAAAAAAGACAAAAACCGCTAAAATGTTCACATCCTAAAACTTACTTGACCAGCATTATACAGCGCTACAGTTAGGCTGAGTTCCTCTTCTACCCACCATTGACTAGCGCTACAGTTAGGCTGAGTTCCTCTTCTACTCACCATTAACTAGCTCTACACTTAGGCTGAGTTCCTCTTCTACTCACTGTTAACTAGCCCTACAGTTAGGCTGAGTTCCTCTTCTACTCACCATTAACTAGCCCTACAGTTAGACTGAGTTCTTCTTCTACTCACCATTAACTAGCCCTACAGTTAGGCTGAGTTCCTCTTCTACTCACCATTAACTAGCTCTACACTTAGGCTTAGTTCCTCTTCTACCCACCATTAACTAGCCCTACAGTTAGGCTGAGTTCCTCTTCTACCCACCATTGACTAGCGCTACACTTAGGCTGAGTTCCTCTTCTACCCACCATTGACTAGCGCTACAGTTAGGCTGAGTTCCTCTTCTACCTACCATTGACTAGCTCTACACTTAGGCTGAGTTCCTCTTCTACCCACCATTAACTAGCTCTACACTTAGGCTGAGTTCTTCTACTCACTATTAACTAGCGCTACAGTTAGGCTGAGTTCCTCTTCTACCCACCATTGACTAGCCCTACAGTTAGGCTGAGTTCCTCTTCTACTCACCACTGACTAGCGCTACAGTTAGGCTGAGTTCCTCTTCTACCCACCATTAACTAGCTCTACACTTAGGCTTAGTTCCTCTTCTACCTACCATTGACTAGCTCTACACTTAGGCTGAGTTCCTCTTCTACTCACCATTAACTAGCTCTACACTTAGGCTGAGTTCTTCTACTCACTATTAACTAGCGCTACAGTTAGGCTGAGTTCCTCTTCTACCCACCATTGACTAGCCCTACAGTTAGGCTGAGTTCCTCTTCTACCCATCATTAACTAGCTCTACAGTTAGGCTGAGTTCCTCTTCTACTCACCATTAACTAGCCCTGCACTTAGGCTGGGTTCTTCTTCTACTCACCATTAACTAGCCCTACAGTTAGGCTGATTTCCTCTTCTACTCCCCATTAACTAGCTCTACTCTTAGGCTGAGTTCTTCTACTCACCATTAACTAGCGCTACACTTAGGCTGAGTTCCTCTTCTACCCACCATTGACTAGCTCTACACTTAGGCTGAGTTCCTCTTCTACTCACCATTAACTAGCCCTACAGTCAGACTGAGTTCCTCTTCTACCCACCATTAACTAGCCCTACAGTCAGACTGAGTTCCTCTTCTACCCACCATTGACTAGCGCTACAGTCAGGCTGTTCCTCTTCTACTCACCATTAACTAGCTCTACACTTAGGCTGAGTTCTTCTTCTACTCACCATTGACTAGCCCTACAGTCATACTGAGTTCCTCTTCTACCCACCATAAACTAGCCCTACAGTTAGGCTGTTCCTCTTCTACCTACCATTGACTAGCTCTACACTTAGGCTTAGTTCCTCTTCTACCTACCATTGACTAGCTCTACACTTAGGCTGAGTTCCTCTTCTACTCACCATTAACTAGTTCTACACTTAGGCTGAGTTCTTCTTCTACTCACCATTGACTAGCCCTACAGTCATACTGAGTTCCTCTTCTACCCACCATAAACTAGCCCTACAGTTAGGCTGAGTTCCTCTTCTACCTACCATTGACTAGCTCTACACTTAGGCTTAGTTCCTCTTCTACCTACCATTGACTAGCTCTACACTTAGGCTGAGTTCCTCTTCTACTCACCATTAACTAGCTCTACACTTAGGCTGAGTTCTTCTACTCCCCATTGACTAGTGCTACAGTTAGGCTGAGTTCCTCTTCTACCCACCATTAACTAGCTCTACACTTAGGCTTAGTTCCTCTTCTACCTACCATTGACTAGCTCTACACTTAGGCTGAGTTCCTCTTCTACTCACCATTAACTAGCTCTACACTTAGGCTGAGTTCTTCTACTCACTATTAACTAGCGCTACAGTTAGGCTGAGTTCCTCTTCTACCCACCATTGACTAGCCCTACAGTTAGGCTGAGTTCCTCTTCTACCCATCATTAACTAGCTCTACAGTTAGGCTGAGTTCCTCTTCTACTCACCATTAACTAGCCCTGCACTTAGGCTGGGTTCTTCTTCTACTCACCATTAACTAGCTCTACACTTAGGCTGAGTTCCTCTTCTACTCCCCATTAACTAGCTCTACACTTAGGCTGAGTTCCTCTTCTACCCACCATTGACTAGCTCTACACTTAGGCTGAGTACCTCTTCTACTCACCATTAACTAGCCCTACAGTCAGACTGAGTTCCTCTTCTACCCACCATTAACTAGCCCTACAGTCAGGCTGAGTTCCTCTTCTACCCACCATTGACTAGCGCTACAGTCAGGCTGTTCCTCTTCTACTCACCATTAACTAGCTCTACACTTAGGCTGAGTTCTTCTTCTACTCACCATTGACTAGCCCTACAGTCATACTTAGTTCCTCTTCTACCCACCATAAACTAGCCCTACAGTTAGGCTGAGTTCCTCTTCTACTCACCATTGACTAGCCCTACAGTCAGACTGAGTTCCTCTTCTACCCACCATTGACTAGCCCTACAGTTAGGCTGAGTTCCTCTTCTACTCCCCATTGACTAGCACTACAGTCAGGCTGAGTTCCTCTTCTACTCACTGTTAACTAGCCCTACAGTTAGGCTGAATTCCTCTTCTACTCCCCATTAACTAGCTCTACACTTAGGCTTAGTTCCTCTTCTACCTACCATTGACTAGCGCTACAGTTAGGCTGAGTTCTTCTTCTACTCCCCATTAACTAGCTCTACACTTAGGCTTAGTTCCTCTTCTACCTACCATTGACTAGCACTACAGTTAGGCTGAGTTCCTCTTCTACTCCCCATTAACTAGCTCTACACTTAGGCTGAGTTCTTTTTCTACCCACCATTGACTAGCGCTACAGTCAGACTGAGTTCCTCTTCTACTCACCATTGACAAGCCCTACAGTCAGACTGAGTTCCTCTTCTACTCACCATTAACTAGCGCTACAGTTAGGCTGAGTTCCTCTTCTACCCACCATTGACTAGCGCTACAGTTAGGCTGAGTTCTTCTTCAACTCACCATTAACTAGCTCTACACTTAGGCTGAGTTCTTCTTCTACTCACCATTGACTAGCGCTACAATCAGACTGAGTTCCTCTTCTACTCCCCATTAACCAGCCCTACAGTTACGCTGAGTTCCTCTTCTACTCACCATTGACTAGCGCTACAGTTAGGCTGAGTTTCTCTTCTACACACCATTAACTAGCGCTACAGTCAGGCTGAGCTCCTCTTCTACTCACCATTAAATAGCCCTACAGTCAGACTGAGTTCTTCTTCTACTCACCATTGACTAGCGCTACAATCAGACTGAGTTCCTCTTCTACCCACCATTCACTAGCGCTACAGTTACGCTGAGTTCCTTTTCTACCCACCATTGACTAGCGCTACAGTTAGGCTGAGTTTCTCTTCTACACACCATTAACTAGCGCTACAGTTAGGCTGAGCTCCTCTTCTACTCACCATTAACTAGTCCTCCAGCTGAGGTCCTCAGTCGTTCCTCTAATGTGCTGTCTATCCGCTCTACAGCAAAACAAATAAACAATTACACGTATCATTCAGAGCTGACCTCTTCAGCTGCTGGTACAGGTAATGTCAAACTGCGATCATACATCTGAAGTAATCCTTTTTTTTTTTTTTTTGTTGGAAATAGCACTCTAAAAAAAGTTCTAACAGGTATTGCTTTTCATAAAATACTGTCTTTAACCTAATAATTCATCCCAGAAGGTGCACTTTCCGAGGCCAATAAATGTCACAATATATAACTTTTGGTTACGAAACTTACACTTTTTGTATAAACACCTTTCCAAATTTTGTAAAATGAGTAGCTTTCTCATGGACAAGATATTAATGCATCAGTTGCAGAAACCCATTCAATAAATACTTACCTAGACCTTCTTCTCTTAGTGTTTGACAATAGAAAACGTTCTCCACCATTTCTATAAATAATTTACTATGTAGACCGCTGAGATAAGAGGAGAGTCTTGTCCTGAAGGGCCCTTGTAACGGGTACTGTGGGGCAGAAAACACCACCATCACTAACATAGGATAGAGTACTCTCCCATCATTTCATCAATGTCTCATTTCTTCATCTATTTGTTTGTTGTGTGATGCAATACCACATTTTTTAAACTCCTACAAAAGCAGTCAACTCAACGCGTTCAGAAAACTAGTGTCTCGGGAGTAACCAGCTAGCCTTCAGCAAGCTACTGGCAAACTTTCCCATGTGTGACAAGGTTTTCCCATCACGTGTGACATGGTTTTCCCATCATGTGCAACATGGTTTTGCCCTCATGAGTGACATGGTTTTCCCATCACGTGCGACATGGTTTTCCCCATCATGTGTCATATCACGTGTCACATGGTTTTCCCATCACGTGTGACAAGGTTTTCACGTCACGTCCAACATGGTTTTGTCGTCATGAGTGACGGGGTTTTCCATCATATGTCACATGGTTTGCCCATCACATGTGACAGGTCTACCTGTGCGCAGTGTACATGGCGAATTCAGAAATACTTTGGATCAAATTCAGCAAATTAAAACTCGTATTAGAACTTATTAACATTTTGTATCTATACTTTTTTTTATTAGATTGAAATGTACATGACATTTAGTCCCCTGAGAAAGTTGCAATGGTGGATATACACAAGTGAAGAATTCTTTGGACATGAAGAAGAAAATTAATTTTTAAATGACATAGGCAGTAAATCACCTACAGCTTCATGACATTTTTCACCAACTAATCATTCTGTTGTACTAAGTTGGTGAAAATCAAATTTGAATTTTTTGCAATTAATATGAATATATAAGGTCACATGACTTTTCACAAGCTACTGAGCCTTCTGTACTACAGTTCGTACACCAAGGTGATTAGCTGGTAAAAATTCCATGAAATAACGAGGGACTTATTATACACAGTGTAGAGTCCTTTATGTGTACACTGGGATGTATTTGTGGGAAATGCATAGCTTACATCGGCAGGTGTTGCAAACTGCTGCTGACACGCCTCCAGGTGTGACTTCAGCTGACTGAAGAGCGTGTGCAGCACTTGCGTCATGCTGGGCTTGCTGTTGTCGTTTACGCCATTGTTAGCGTGGTCGTGAGATGTTGAAGATTTTCCTAATGAGATGGCTGCTGCTAAGATCCTTAGCTGTAAATTACGTAACTTCAGCCAAGCTTTCTGCAATGAGGTATGAAGTCGCATATACATTTATTATACGTAAGTGCAAAAAATTCACAAACAATAAGGCGCAGAAAATTACACAAACAATAAGGTGCAGAAAATTACACAAACAATAAGGCGCAGAAAATTACACAAATTTCTCTGAAATCATCTATAAAACTGACGTTTTCCCAGTAGGCTATCATCCCACTTTCCAAACAAACATTAAACCATCTTTCTAAAATCAACAAAACTCTCAGAATCTGGAGAAATGAGCCAAACAGTCATGGATAATATTCAAGGTTAGGTATCGCTTAACTCCACACGGGAACTTTTCCCTTATAGAACTGTTTTATACGTCAAGGCATCAGCAGTCCCTGGTGTAAATCATCAAGCGTGGATAGTTACTGGTAAACTTTCCAGCGTGTGACATAAAGATATTCACACATTACTCGAGAAGACAAGTGATCGTCAATGAATCTTGCTCGACTGCAAAAATGGTGACTTGTGCATCATCAACAGGTTGTTGTCACCAGGGCCTCACAAACAGTGAGCGAATGAATGAGTGAATGAATGAGTGAAACCTTTATTTAAAGAGTTTAGCTCTGTCAAATTTAACAATTTGCTCTTCCCAGAGGCCCTCTACAACAATACATGAACAAGTACAAACAGTATATACAATTCCATCTTTTAAAACATGAAAACAGTCAATAATATATAACTACATTTATCAGCTAATATAAATTTACTGGCTGAAATAATTTTTCAAATAAACTGACTTACACTCAGAAAGTGATGGTGCTGTTTCGATTAGACATTCTAAACTGTTACAAGCATGACAGCTCACTACTGTAAAACTTTTTTTTATAATAGTTATGTTTATCAATATGAAGGTTGTTAACAGTTGATCTGAGACACTTACAGCGTACTGCTGTGTTTTTAACAAGTAATTCTTTTAGATATAGTGGTAACTGATCATGAAATGATTTAAACAGTGACAGGAGAATGACAGGAGAATAAATATTTGTATACAACAAGAGAGAAGGAAACTAACACTGGAGCCCAATGGTTTAATACCACAGTGTCACAGAATTTAAATTCATCTCCCACCACCTCCGTCTAGGCCCTTGACTCCATGGAAATACAAAAACTTACCTCTTCTTCAAACGATTTTAACTTGATTTCTTCCAAATTTATTCTGTGAAATGAAAGCACAAAAAACTCAGATTCAACAGGCCACTTCCGACACATTTACAGCAAGGAAAAAAAAATATGGAAAACATGGAAAGAAAAGATTTAACTTTAACCCACACTGCCATGGTCAATGTTTTTGAGAACAAAGAAAATCCTTTGTGGAGATAATTTAACTCTGATCAAATCTGCAGTAAAAGACCTCAAATTCTGATCAAAAAACTGAAATTTTACTGGTAACAATACTTTCACTGCTGAAACTTACATCATTCTGGTAACATACAATGTGATCTTCCAAACAAATCCCAAAACCCTTTTCTAAAATGAAGATGGAACTCTCAGAATCTGGACAAAAGCTTAAACTTAGCCATGGGCAAAATTTGAAGTCATTTTGTCAAAAGTAAACTTACAAGTGAGGTGGGTCCCAAGTTAGCATCACAGTGAAATCCCTGTTGTCACACAGCTCATCAAAATCTGTCTTGTCTGAAAAGGAATGAGACTCTCTTACAGCTGCATACAAGAGTGGTAACAGGACTGAATCAATGGCAGGGGTTTAGCCTCGTTCTTATAATCTGTGGTATACCTGGTCTGCTCTCAATATAAGCGTAACTGTAGCCATGATATTTAGCTTCCTTTTTTCACATGGTTAGTCCATCCAATGAATGACATATTCATATCTTTACTTTTCACAAAAACAAAAAAACAAAAAATAAAACAGGAGAGAAGAGTTATGCATGTGTTATGTGCATGCGTTTTTAACAGTTTACAATGTACTGATAACATACTGCCACCCTGACACTCTCTAATCCATACTGTGGCAAAAGTGGTTACAAGGAATCACAAGGCTTCACTGTATCATATGTCTGACAGCCTTCTGATGGGCTGTTCTCTTTAAGACCAGAGAAATGAATGCTACATGTTGTCCAGTGAATAAAGTTTAGGATATAACAGCTGCTGCCTGTGAGGTAGACTGTTTAAAGTTCAGGTAGTAACGGCTGCTGCCTGTGAGGTAAACTGTTTAAAGTTCAGGTAGTAACGGCTGCTGCCTGTGAGGTAGACTGTTTAAAGTTCAGGTAGTAACGGCTGCTGCCTGTGAGGTAAACTGTTTAAAGTTCAGGAAGTAACGGCTGCTGCCAGTGAGGTAGACTGTTTAAAGTTGAGGTAGTAACGGCTGCTGCCAGTGAGGTAGACTGTTTAAAGTTCAGGATGTAACGGCTGCTGCCAGTGAGGTAGACTGTTTTAAGTTCAGGATATAACAGCTGCTGCCTGTGAGGTAAACTGTTTAAAGTTCAGGATGTAACGGCTGCTGCCAGTGAGGTAGACTGTTTAAAGTTCAGGTAGTAACGGCTGCTGCCAGTGAGGTAGACTGTTTAAAGTTTAGGATATAACGGCTGCTGCCAGTGAGGTAGACTGTTTAAAGTTCAGGATATTATGGCTGCTGCCTGTGAGGTAGACTGTTTAAAGTTTAGGATATAACGACTGCTGCCAGTGAGGTAGACTGTTTAAAGTTCAGGATATTATGGCTGCTGCCTGTGAGGTAGACTGTTTAAAGTTCAGGAAGTAATGGCTGCTCCCAGTGAGCTAGACTGTTTAAAGTTCAGGATGTAACGGCTGCTGCCAGTGAGGTAGACTGTTTAAAGTTCAGGAAGTAACGGCTGCTGCCAGTGAGGTAGACTGTTTAAAGTTCAGGAAGTAACGGCTGCTGCCAGTGAGGTACATGTAGACTGTTTAAAGTTCAGGATTTAACGGCTGCTGCCAGTGAGGTAGACCGTAAAGTTCAGGATGAAATGCTGCTGCCAGTGAGGTAAACTGTTTAAAGTTCAGGATGTAACGGCTGCTGCCAGTGAGGTAGACTGTTTAAAACAATGTGGAATTACTTTATTTATTCATCGTTGTCTAACATCATTATTCTCAGTGACACAAAAATAGCCAAACTGAGCCTGGTTAACCTCTCCTAAAGCTGGGACACAATAGAGAAACTAATAAAACTACAAAGTCTTTTCAGTATGCCACAACCTGGAACTGAACACAGGTCTCCTGCATACCAGGCAGACACTCTAACCTCTCAGCCATCACAAGGATGTATCAACTGTAGTAAACCTACCCTTCTCAGGATCTATCTCCATATAAGACATCATCTGCTCTGTACTATTATGGCTGAAAAAAACAAAAACAGCAGATAAATATTGGCCAACTTTTAATGAGAATTAACATCTATATCTCAAAGATAAAAAAGCTTCTAGGGCATAAGAGACATGAAATTCTGCCCACTTAGGACTTAATTACCCATTTTTAACATGCACAATGAATAAGCTGAACCCTCTGTAAGATGTAATCCTTTATAAGCTACAATGTGTAGAATTATTAAAGATTAGTTCAGTTTTTAAATAAGACATACACACAAGAAGCAAAAAATACATACTTTCAGATAAAAGAGTTGGCTAAATTTAACACAGTAATCACATGCCAAAATTGGCTACTCTAATTTTCAACTGAATAAAATAGAAAAGAATTTACCTGTTTGTTTCTAACACTAGATCCAGCACCAAACGTTCTGCTGTTGCTGTGGCAAACTGAAGCGAGTTTTGCAGCTTTTCTCGGAATTTTACAAATTCAAAAATCTGGCAAAGAAAACAGGTACATTTGTAGCAAGAAAATGGTCTAAAGTGAAAAAAAAAACTGAAAATGACAAATGACACCTATGAAATGCATCACTCCACAAAAATAGTCATCATCAGAATTGGTCACAACAGGTTTCACAAATAAGACCCGTCTCAAACAGCGTTCTGCAATACATTCAGATCCATTTTAATAACATTATTTATCACATTGTTGCTGAATGCCACACTGAAGAATTTTACACCTATAGGGAGCTGATCAGTTTTATCAGTGTAGGAACCTTGTAGTATAGAAAAACCACCGACTTTTAGCAAGTTACAAATGAACTTTTCTTGGTGAAGTTTCTTGATGAAGTACAGATGTGCACACCATACTGGTGGAAGTCAAGCAGAATAAGTTATTGTAACCATGGGCCCACACAGACCGAGACTGTAACCACAGGCCCACAAAGACAAATTGTAACCACGAACCCACAAAGACTGAGACTGTAACCACAGGCCCACAAAGACCGAGATTGTAACCACAGGCCCACAAAGACCGAGATTGTAACCACGAACCCACAAAGACTGAGACTGTAACCATGAACCCACAAAGACCGAGATCGTAACCATGGGTCCACAAAGACCAAGATTGTAACCACGAACCCACAAAGACTGAGACTGAAACCATGAATCCACAGAGACCGAGACTGTAACCATGGGTCCACAAAGACCAAGACTGTAACCACAGGCCCACAAAGACCGAGATTGTAACCACGAACCCACAAAGACTGAGACTGAAACCATGAACCCAAAAGACCAAGATCATAACCATGGGTCCACAAAGACCGAGACTGTAACCATGGGTCCACAAAGACCGAGATTGTAACCACGAACCCACAAAGACTGAGATTGTAACCGAGATCGTAACCATGGGTCCACAAAGACCGAGAGCAGCAAATTAAACCAGTACCTAAATCAGGTTTGTGATCAAAGAAAATCAGTGATAGATTAAGGACACAACCAAACTAGACAAGATCTCTGAATTGATTTATCAATTTGATATGAGAATACTTTACTTATACAACGACAGCCAGCATTAAGGTGGAAGGAAATCTTGAAGAGCTTGGGGAGACCTACAACCATCGGCAGGTTGCTGGAAGACCATCCAACATACAACTAGAGAGGAAACATCCCTGAAAAGCCCTCTGACATAAGACTACAACCAAACTAGCAACGGTGGAATCCGGCACAGAACTTCAAGGGCCTGTCATATGAAATGTGAGTGACACCTTTCACACCTGAGCCAGGCTAGAGCCCCAGTAAGTGTATGACACTACACAGAAATGGTAATCTTTCCTACCTTTGTAAATGATCCATATTTATAAGATGAGATGAGATATTCAGCAGTCTGTGAACAAAAACACACACACAAAAAAAATAAGTATAATGTTATACTAGAAAAAAATACGTATAAAATTCGTCCATGACCAAAAGAGGTTTGTCTGAAAAGTGGTTTGTCTGAAGAGTGCCTGTAGGATTATATCCTCCTGGGAAAATGTCAGCTTCTATTTGTCACTAAAAATGAAATATTTTGGGCGAAATCTTAGTTCAATTACTGTACATTAAGTAATGCTCTGTATTTTCAACCATGTTGATTTACGTAATCTGTACTGCTTCATCTACTTATCTATTTTAACTGGTGTTTTACACTGTACTTAAGAATATTTCACTTATACAATGGCAGCCAGCATTGTGAGAGGAGCTGGGCAGAGCCCGGGAGAAAACCACGGCCATCCACGGGTTGCTGCCAGACTTTTCCACCCACGGCCAAGAGAGGAAGCCAGCATGTACTGGACTTGAACTCACAGCAACCACATTGGTGGGAGGCTCCTGGTCATCGCGCTGCGCTGATGTGCTAACACCCTCAACCACAGAGGCCCATAATATTGCAAAAAGAATTATTATTTATTTCCCCTTCTCCTAAATGGCAACTTTATCTCATGAAAGGGACTTAAGACAATGGAATTTTTCTTCCCTGCCTGACTGATCTTAGCCGAGTTCTCATTTCAAGAGGTAAAATTTCACTATTTGTTTTGACTCCTCAGTAGTATACCTCTTTATGATTGACAGTAAAAAACCGGAGCATCGTCCCGTACATCGCACACGCTGACATCACATGACCTAATCGACCCACATGGTTAAACAGTATATGTCTGAAATAAACAAAGACAGGTCAAAGTTCACATTTCATAGGCTATGATATTTTTGCAATCTGCTCACTGAGCAAACATAGCTCAGGTCGGGTTCCATCTGATCGATTACATTACAATTCCCAGCTTTTAAGATATCAGCCATGGTGGAAAGAGTTAACAGACTAGGTCATCTTGCAAAAACCTTGCTTGTCAGACATAATGCCGAATGGGGCATTTATAAAAAAAATTTCTAAGGACAGCAGGCTTCTTATGTACCAGCAGTTCTATGTAAGACAGCAGACTTCTTATGTACAAACAGTCCTAGGTAAGGAGAGCAGACTTCTTATGTACCAGCAGTCTTATGTAAGGACAGCAGACTTCTTATGTACAAGCAGTCTTATGTAAGGACAGCAGACTTCTTATGTACCAGCAGTCCTATGTAAAGACAGCAGACTTCTTATGTACCAGCAGTCCTATGTAACGACAGCAGACTTCTTATGTACCAGCAATGTGAGGAAGCCTGGCAGACTTCTTCTGTACCAACACTGTGAGGAAGCCTGGCAGACTTCTTATGTACCAGCAATGTGAGGAAGCCTGGCAGACTTCTTATGTACCGGCAGTCCTGTGTAAGGACAGCAGACTTCTTATGTACCAGCAATGTGAGGAAGCCTGGCAGACTTCTTCTGTACCAACACTGTGAGGAAGCCTGGCAGACTTCTTATGTACCAGCAATGTGAGGAAGCCTGGCAGACTTCTTATGTACCGGCAGTCCTGTGTAAGGACAGCAGACTTCTTATGTACCAGCAATGTGAGGAAGCCTGGCAGACTTCTTCTGTACCAACACTGTGAGGAAGCCTGGCAGACTTCTTATGTACCAGCAATGTGAGGAAGCCTGGCAGACTTCTTATGTACCGGCAGTCCTGTGTAAGGACAGCAGACTTCTTATGTACCAGCAATGTGAGGAAGCCTGGCAGACTTCTTGTGTACCGACAGTCCTGTGTAAGGACAGCAAACCATGTGCTTTTTGCTCCATCTAAAACACTATACTGTAAAAAGTGACTTACGCCATTGTATCATTCATGATGTGCTTAATCTCCATGGCATCGTAGAGAGCTGGGCAAGGCCCAAAAACACCTGCAACCAAACAAAGCAAGAACGGGTAAGTCATCCATTTTTAAATTAAAGTATGTGATGAAGTACCATGCCGGCCTACGGTGGCTTGTCAGGGACGTTTCACACTACAGGGGTATGGTTGCACACTACAGGGGCCTGGTTGCACACTACAGGGGCCTGGTTGCACACTAAAGAGGACTGGTTGCACACTACAGGGGCCTGGTTGCACACTAAAGAGGACTGGTTGCACACCACAGGGGCCTGGTTGCACACTACATGGGGCTGGTTGCACACCACAGGGGCCTGGTTGCACACTACATGGGGCTGGTTGCACACTACAGGGGGCCTGGTTACACACTACAGGGGGCCTGGTTGCACACTACAGGGGGCCTGGTCGCACACTACAGGGGACATGGTTGCACACTACAGAGAGCATGGTTGCACACTACAGGGAGCATGGTTGCACACTACAGGGAACATGGTTGCACACTACAGGAGCCTGGTTGCTAAATACAGGGAACATGGTTGC
Organism: Liolophura sinensis; assembly: GCF_032854445.1. Lineage (NCBI taxonomy): Eukaryota > Metazoa > Mollusca > Polyplacophora > Chitonida > Chitonidae > Liolophura > Liolophura sinensis. Next base: position 1,335,515 of record NC_088304.1, read on the forward strand.
ACACTACAGGAGCCTGGTTGCTAAATACAGGGAACATGGTTGCACACTAGAGGAGCCTGATTGCTAATTACAGGTAACATGATTGCACACTACAGGGGCCATGGTTGCACACTACAGGGGCCTGTTTGCACACTACAGGGAACATGGTTGCACACTACAGGGAACATGGTTGCACACTACAGGGGACATGGTTGCACACTACAGAAGCCTGGTTGCTAAATACAGGGAACATGGTTGCACACTACATGAGACCGGTTGCTAAATACAGGGAACATGGTTGCACACTACAGGAGACTGGTTGCTAAATACAGGGAACATGGTTGCACACTACAGAAGCCTGGTTGCTAAATACAGGGAACATGGTTGCACACTACAGAAGCCTGGTTGCTAAATACAGGGAACATGGTTGCACACTACAGGGGCCATGGTTGCACACTACAGGGTCCTGTTTGCACACTACAGGGAACATGGTTGCACACTACAGCGGCCTGTTTGCACACTACAGGGAACATGGTTGCACACTACATGGGCCATAGTTGCACACTACAGGGAACATGGTTGCACACTATAGCGGCCTGTTTTCACACTACAGGGAACATGGTTGCACACTACATGGGCCATAGTTGCACACTACAGGGAACATGGTTGCACACTACAGCAGCCTGTTTGCACACTACAGGGAACATGGTTGCACACTCCAGGGGCCTGGTTGCTAAATACAGGGATGACAAAGGGATCTTCAAGGCACTCTTGGACTGTCAACTACAAATACATCTACACGTTAAACCAGATGTACCACGTGAAAATATAAAAGCCACCTCCTGCCAAATATGGATGGAGTTTGGTCCCAAACATAAACAAAACAAAGAAGCACATTTGCTACACATCACTTCATCCCTAGAGACCTGCAAACCGTACATGCACCTCTTGTCTTCCAGCCAGATATATTTTTCAAATGTGTATTAAGAGGGAAGTGTGATACAAAAATTTAGCCCAGAATAATTTTCATTTATTACACATAATGATAAGAGTAAAGTTTAAACCGGGCTTAACTTTTACACCTTTAAACAGCCAACTCAGGAGCATAATTTAATCTGCTCCAGCTGTCTAATCACTCACCCATGCGGCAGTACAGCTGTACAAGCAGTAACTTGAACTGAAAGTTTGACGGGCTGTGCTTCACACCTTTTTCCAGGTGAAGGATCATCTGCCAAACCAGACTGTCATTCCCTGAAAATACAGATCGGAGAAGGTCAGTAACCATGGAAATGGCTGTATGACTGCAGACAGTCCATCCACGGCTGAGAGGAGAGACACACATTACTGTCCACTTCAATGCTGCAATATTTGTGCACTTCATAATTACTAAACAAAGCAAACAAAACCTTTGAATTTATTCTTTCTCTATATTATACCCCATTTACCCATTTCACAGTTGTGAACTGTCATTTCTTATTTCATGAAAAATCTTAGATTTATTTATTTTATTAAGAATAATTTTAAAAAATTTCTTTTTTTATAGTGGTAAACCCACAACCATCTACAGGTTTGCTGGTTGATCTTAATAATTGAGTAAAGGGATGCACACTTAATGCTGACACTGGGGACAGGATTTACTGGGGGCATAGTGGTTGTACTGTCTGAGTGACCTACCTGTGGCTTTCCACACGTCAATCATAAAGTGTGTGGGAGAGGCGTGGGGCTGGGGACATAGTGGCTGTACTGTCTGAGTGACCTACCTGTGGCTTTCCACACGTCAATCATAAAGTGTGTGGGAGAGGCGTGGAGCTGGGGACATAGTGGCTGTACTGTCTGAGTGACCTACCTGTGGCTTTCCACACGTCCATCATAAAGTGTGTGGGAGAGGCGTGGAGCTGGGGACATAGTGGCTGTACTGTCTGAGTGACCTACCTGTGGCTTTCCACACGTCCATCATAAAGTGTGTGGCAGAGGCGTGGGGCTGGGGACATAGTGGCTTACTGTCTGAGTGACCTACCTGTGGCTTTCCACACGTCCATCATAAAGTGTGTGGGAGAGGCGTGGGGCTGGGGACATAGTGGCTGTACTGTCTGAGTGACCTACCTGTGGCTTTCCACACGTCCATCATAAAGTGTGTGGGAGAGGCGTGGGGCTGGGGACATAGTGGCTGTACTGTCTGAGTGACCTACCTGTGCTTTTCCACACGTCCATCATAAAGTGTGTGGGAGAGGCGTGGGGCTGGGGACATAGTGGCTGTACTGTCCAAGTGACCTACCTGTGGCTTTCCACACATCCATCATAAAGTGTACCGCCAACACCAGGTAGTTGTCAGAGTACTGCAGGTCTGTACTCAGCAGGTCACGACCTAGTTTAGCAAAAAGGTAAGCCAAAAAAAAACACCTTGAATAAATATTTGCACATGTACAGGCAACCAACAGGCAATTATAGCGGATATGAACTCTCCAGAAAGCTGTAGTAACAGGGTTACAATCTCCTGGTTTGCAAAACTCAGCAGACAATATCAATTAAAAATTATTTACTTATATATTTTCATGTCGTACTAAAGGATATTTCATATATACCGTACATGGGTGGAAAAAATCCAGCACAACAGAGGTTTAAAAAAAAAACCCTTTGCACTGCCTCAAAATCTTCTTGAGAAGTGAAAATGTTTTAAATGTACTTAATAACTGGTATGATTCGCTGCACAATGTTAAGTCACTGATGAAGTTGGCAATGTTTTGTTTCAATTATGCACATGCCAATCATGTCTGTATGTATGCTTGGGGTTTTATGTCGTACTTAACAGCTTTTCAGTCGTATGAAGAAGAGGAGGAGTCATAAGGTGAGTGTAACACGCCAATTACAAATGAAATCTGAGCTAGAGTAGCCAGTACATGCAGTGCCCCTGGGGCAGATGGTTAAATTAAGCAATTATAAGGAGCCCTAAAAAAGGGTACCCTATTTCTTCAACTATTTCAACCATCTCTGCAAATCAGTGATTTGAAACATTCTGTTGTGTACAGAAGTAATCTGCACAGTTTTACGAAGTCTGAATTGTTCATAACACAGACAAATCAATTTTCGTGTTTTTTTCATAGCAACTGTAAGCATAAATTCCACTGAAAAAGTGCTTTAGTGGTTGAAATGGGGGTGCAGATTTACAGTAACATATTACCGAATTGCAGGCCCTCCTTGTGCCTGGAGATCAACTCTTGGGACAGCTTCAGCTTCTCCTCACTGGACATCTTGGGGGCACCCCTCATGAACCTCTTCAACTGGAGGTAGGTCATGTGACGATACATCTGCTTGACCTTTTGGAGAGCAAAAGGCAATTTATGAAGACAAACTTAATTACCATGTAAAATTTTGTAAACATAGTCCTGTGATGTCATTCTTTTATGAGGGTCATCCAGATCAGAAGATAAAATTTCTGCTTTAATGGAGCGATTTATATTTTGTGTTTCAGAACAACAAAAGAATAATTCTGTTTTTACAACAACACTCAGTGTTAGCAATTCAACATTATTAGCAGGTACACACAGGCTGGGCATACACCACCCCTCCATCAACGTCTGCACCAAGCTCCAAAGTCTTCCACACAAAACAACAAAAAGAATAATTCTGTTTTACAACAACATTCAGTGCTAGCAATTCAACGTTATTAGCAGGTACACACAGGCTGGGCCATACACCACCCCTCCATCAACGTCTGCACCAAGCTCCAAAGTCTTCCACACAAAACAACAAAAAGAATAATTCTGTTTTTACAACAACACTCAGTGTTAGCAATTCAACATTATTAGCAGGTACACACAGGCTGGGCATACACCACCCCTCCATCAACGTCTGCACCAAGCTCCAAAGTCTTCCACACAAAACAACAAAAAGAATAATTCTGTTTTTACAACAACACTCAGTGTTAGCAATTCAACGTTATTAGCAGGTACGCACAGACTGGGCATACACCACCCCTCCATCAACATCTGGACCAAGCTCCAAAGTCTTCCATATATTGTCCAAAAACTGAAACAGGAAATAAAACAAGAGTGAAAGTCAAACAATTGATACACATCAGGGGTCATTTTCAGATGATTTATGTTCGTGTAAATCAGACGTATGTCTTGAAACATATTGCACTTATGTGGTTAAGTTCTTGGTTAGAGGAAACTAAGTACTTGCTGGACAAAACCACGCACATGCTGGACAAAACCAAGTACTTTCTGAACAAAACCAAGCACTTTATGAACAAAAGCAAGCACTTGTGGACAAAACCAAGCATCTGCGTGACAAAACTAAGCCCTTTATGAACAAAACCACACACATGCTAGACAAAACCAAGCACTTTATGAACAAAACAAATCACTTGCTGGACAAAACCAAGCACTTGCTGCACAAAACCAAGCACTTGCAGGACAAAACCAAGAACATGCTGGACAAAATCAAGCACATGCTGGACAAAACCAAACACATGCTGGACAAAACCAAGCACTTGCTGAACAAAACCAAGCACATGCTCACAGAACATGGCAAATGCTGGACAAAACCAAGCATAAACTGGATAAAACTGATCATATGCAGGAGGAAATCAAGCTTATGTTGGGAAAAAAACGAGAATTTGCTGGAGGAAACCAAGCATATACAAGAGGAAACCAAGCATATACAGGAGGAAACCAAGCTTATACTTGAGGAAACCCTTGAATATGCTTGGGGGACAGCATATGCTGGAAAAAAATGAGCTTACATTTGAGAGAAACCTAAAATATGCCAGAGAAAACCAAGCCTATACTGGATGAAACTGAGCTTATACATGAGGAAACTTGGAATATGTTGGAGGAACTTGGAATATGCTGGGGGAAACCAAGTCTATGCTGGAGGAAAGCACTTCTCCTACTGCACAAATCTGAACATAACATCACTGCTATAATAGCCTTCAGGTTTTGTGGTGAAGGAAACAAGAAAAACACACTTGATATAGCAAAGTACTCCATAATAATCTACAACAAAATTAATATTCTGAGCTATTTCACTGAGGCAACATTAGTTCACTTCTACATATAAAATGATGTAACTGGGTGTAAGAAGCTAGAAGGGAATACAGCTTCACACTGTTACTGTCTTTACCTGCATGAATTCTCATGCAACACCAATTACATGTACTAATTCATTTGATTGATGTTTTACGCTGTACTCAAGAATATTTCACTTATATTCACTTAAGGCAGCTAGAATTATAGTGGGAGTAAACCTGGCTGGGAAACCACAGCCATCAGCAGATCGCACACAGCAACAAGAGAAGATATAACCTGTCTGGTATGGATCAGTAATTATATCCACTTCCTCAGAGTTATTTTATAACCTGCCTGGTATGGATCAGTAATTATATCCACTTCCTCAGAGTTATTTTATAACCTGTCTGGTATGAATCCAGTAATTATATCCACTTACTCCAAGTTATTTTATAACCTGCCTGGTATGGATCAGTAATTATATCCACTTACTCACGAGTTATTTTATAACCTGCCTGGTATGGATCAGTAATTATATCCACTTACTCCAAGTTATTTTATAACCTGCCTTTTATGGATCAGTAATTATATCCACTTACTCCCGAGTTATTTTATAACCTGTCTGGTATAGATCAGTAATTATATCCACTTCCTCAGAGTTATTTTATAACCTGTCTGGTATGGATCAGTAATTATATCCACTTACTCAGAGTTATTTTATAACCTGCCTGGTATGGATCAGTAATTATATCCACTTCCTCAGAGTTATTTTATAACCTGCCTGGTATGGATCAGTAATTATATCCACTTACTCCCCAGTTATTTTATAACCTGCCTGGTATGGATCAGTAATTATTTCCACTTACTCCCGAGTTATTTTATAACCTGCCTGGTATAGATCAGTAATTATATCCACTTCCTCAGAGTTATTTTATAACCTGCCTGGTATGGATCAGTAATTATATCCACTTACTCCCGAGTTATTTTATAACCTGCCTGGTATAGATCAGTAATTTATCCACTTACTCCGAGTTATTTTATAACCTGCCTGGTATAGATCAGTAATTATATCCACTTACTCCCGAGTTATTTTATAACCTGTCTGGTATGGATCAGTAATTATATCCACTTACTCACGAGTTATTTTATAACCTGTCTGGTATAGATCAGTAATTATATCCATTTCCTCAGAGTTATTTTATAACCTGCCTGGGATGGATCAGTAATTATATCCACTTACTCCCGAGTTATTTTATAACCTGCTTGGTATGGATCAGTAATTATATCCACTTCCTCAGAGTTATTTTATAACCTGCCTGGTATGGATCAGTAATTATACCCACTTACTCCCGAGTTATTTTATAACCTGTCTGGTATAGATCAGTAATTATATCCACTTACTCCCGAGTTATTTTATAACCTGCCTGGTATGGATCAGTAATTATATCCACTTCCTCAGAGTTATTTTATAACCTGCCTGGTATGGATCAGTAATTATATCCACTTACTCCCGAGTTATTTTATAACCTGCCTGGTATGAATCAGTAATTATATCCACTTCCTCAGAGTTATTTTATAACCTGCCTGGTATAGATCAGTAATTATATCCACTTCCTCAGAGTTATTTTATAACCTGCCTGGTATGGATCAGTAATTTATCCACTTACTCCAAGTTATTTTATAACCTGCCTGGTATAGATCAGTAATTATATCCATTTCCTCAGAGTTATTTTATAACCTGCCTGGTATGGATCAGTAATTATATCCACTTACTCCCGAGTTATTTTATAACCTGCCTGGTATGGATCAGTAATTTATCCACTTACTCCGAGTTATTTTATAACCTGCATGGTGTAGATCAGTAATTATATCCACTTACTCCCGAGTTATTTTATAACCTGTCTGGTATAGATCAGTAATTATATCCACTTCCTCAGAGTTATTTTATAACCTGCCTGGTATGGATCAGTAATTTATCCACTTACTCCAAGTTATTTTATAACCTGCCTGGTATAGATCAGTAATTATATCCACTTACTCCGAGTTATTTTATAACCTGCCTGGTATGGATCAGTAATTATATCCACTTACTCCAAGTTATTTTATAACCTGTCTGTATAGATCAGTAATTATATCCACTTCCTCAGAGTTATTTTATAATCTGCCTGGTATGGATCAGTAATTTATCCACTTACTCCAAGTTATTTTATTAACCTGCCTGGTATAGATCAGTAATTATATCCACTTACTCCGAGTTATTTTATAACCTGCCTGGTATGGATCAGTAATTATATTCCACTTCCTCAGAGTTATTTTATAACCTGCCTGGTATGGATCAGTAATTATATCCACTTACTCCCGAGTTATTTTATAACCTGCCTGGTATGGATCCAGTAATTTATCCACTTACTCCGAGTTATTTTATAACCTGCCTGGTGTAGATCAGTAATTATATCCACTTACTCCCGAGTTATTTTATAACCTGTCTGGTATAGATCAGTAATTATATCCACTTCCTCAGAGTTATTTTTATAACCTGCCTGGTATGGATCAGTAATTTATCCACTTACTCCAAGTTATTTTATAACCTGCCTGGTATAGATCAGTAATTATATCCACTTACTCCCGAGTTATTTTATAACCTGCCTGGTATGGATCAGTAATTATATCCACTTACTCCAAGTTATTTTATAACCTGTCTGGTATAGATCAGTAATTATATCCACTTCCTCAGAGTTATTTTATAAACCTGCCTGGTATGGATCAGTAATTTATCCACTTACTCCAAGTTATTTTATAACCTGCCTGGTATAGATCAGTAATTATATCCACTTACTCCCGAGTTATTTTATAACCTGCCTGGTATGGATCAGTAATTATATCCACTTCCTCAGAGTTTTTATAACCTGCCTGGTATGGATCAGTAATTATATCCACTTACTCCCGAGTTATTTTATAACCTGCCTGGTATGGATCAGTAATTATATCCACTTCCTCAGAGTTATTTTATAACCTGTCTGGTAGGGATCAGTAATTATATCCACTTACTCCAAGTTATTTTATAACCTGCCTGGTATGGATCAGTAATTATATCTACTTACTACGAGTTATTTTATAACCTGCCTGGTATAGATCAGTAATTATATCCACTTCCTCAGAGTTATTTTATAACCTGTCTGGTATGAATCAGTAATTATATCCACTTACTCTCGAGTTATTTTATAACCTGCCTGGTATGGATCAGTAATTATATCCACTTCCTCAGAGTTATTTTATAACCTGCCTGGTATGGATCAGTAATTATATCCACTTACTCCCGAGTTATTTTATAACCTGCCTGGTATGGATCAGTAATTATTTCCACTTACTCCCGAGTTATTTTATAACCTGCCTGGTATAGATCAGTAATTATATCCACTTCCTCAGAGTTATTTTATAACCTGCCTGGTATGGATCAGTAATTATATCCACTTACTCCCGAGTTATTTTATAACCTGCCTGGTATAGATCAGTAATTTATCCACTTACTCCGAGTTATTTTATAACCTGCCTGGTATAGATCAGTAATTATATCCACTTACTCCCGAGTTATTTTATAACCTGTCTGGTATGGATCAGTAATTATATCCACTTACTCACGAGTTATTTTATAACCTGTCTGGTATAGATCAGTAATTATATCCATTTCCTCAGAGTTATTTTATAACCTGCCTGGGATGGATCAGTAATTATATCCACTTACTCCCGAGTTATTTTATAACCTGCCTGGTATGGATCAGTAATTATATCCACTTCCTCAGAGTTATTTTATAACCTGCCTGGTATGGATCAGTAATTATACCCACTTACTCCCGAGTTATTTTATAACCTGTCTGGTATAGATCAGTAATTATATCCACTTACTCCAGAGTTATTTTATAACCTGCCTGGTATGGATCAGTAATTATATCCACTTCCTCAGAGTTATTTTATAACCTGCCTGGTATGGATCAGTAATTATATCCACTTACTCCCGAGTTATTTTATAACCTGCCTGGTATGAATCAGTAATTATATCCACTTCCTCAGAGTTATTTTATAACCTGCCTGGTATGGATCAGTAATTATATCCACTTACTCCCGAGTTATTTTATAACCTGCCTGGTATGAATCAGTAATTATATCCACTTCCTCAGAGTTATTTTATAACCTGCCTGGTATAGATCAGTAATTTATCCACTTCCTCAGAGTTATTTTATAACCTGCCTGGTATGGATCAGTAATTTATCCACTTACTCCAAGTTATTTTATAACCTGCCTGGTATAGATCAGTAATTATATCCATTTCCTCAGAGTTATTTTATAACCTGTCTGGTATAGATCAGTAATTATATCCACTTCCTCAGAGTTATTTTATAACCTGCCTGGTATGGATCAGTAATTTATCCACTTACTCCAAGTTATTTTATAACCTGCCTGGTATAGATCAGTAATTATATCCACTTACTCCCGAGTTATTTTATAACCTGCCTGGTATGGATCAGTAATTATATCCACTTACTCCAAGTTATTTTATAACCTGTCTGGTATAGATCAGTAATTATATCCACTTCCTCAGAGTTATTTTATAACCTGCCTGGTATGGATCAGTAATTTATCCACTTACTCCAAGTTATTTTATAACCTGCCTGGTATAGATCAGTAATTATATCCACTTACTCCCGAGTTATTTTATAACCTGCCTGGTATGGATCAGTAATTATATCCACTTCCTCAGAGTTATTTTATAACCTGCCTGGTATGGATCAGTAATTATATCCACTTACTCCCGAGTTATTTTATAACCTGCCTGGTATGGATCAGTAATTATATCCACTTCCTCAGAGTTATTTTATAACCTGTCTGGTATGGATCAGTAATTATATCCACTTACTCCAAGTTATTTTATAACCTGCCTGGTATGGATCAGTAATTATATCCACTTACTACGAGTTATTTTATAACCTGCCTGGTATAGATCAGTAATTATATCCACTTCCTCAGAGTTATTTTATAACCTGCCTGGTATGGATCAGTAATTATATCCACTTACTCCAAGTTATTTTATAACCTGCCTATATCAGTAATTATATCCACTTCCTCAGAGTTATTTTATAACCTGCCTGGTATAGATCAGTAATTATATCCACTTACTCCCGAGTTATTTTATAACCTGCCTGGTATGGATCAGTAATTATATCCACTTCCTCAGAGTTATTTTATAACCTGTCTGGTAGGGATCAGTAATTATATCCACTTACTCCCGAGTTATTTTATAACCTGTCTGGTATAGATCAGTAATTATATCCACTTCTTCAGAGTTATTTTATAACCTGCCTGGTATGGATCAGTAATTATATCCACTTCCTCAGAGTTATTTTATAACCTGCCTGGTATGAATCAGTAATTATATCCACTTACTCCAAGTTATTTTATAACCTGCCTGGTATAGATCAGTAGTTATATCCACTTACTACGAGTTATTTTATAACCTGCCTGGTATAGATCAGTAATTATATCCACTTACTCCAAGTTATTTTATAACCTGCCTGGTATAGATCAGTAATTATATCCACTTCCTCAGAGTTATTTTATAACCTGCCTGGTATGGATCAGTAATTATATCCACTTACTCCAAGTTATTTTATAACCTGCCTGGTATGAATCAGTAATTATATCCACTTACTCTGAGTTATTTTATAACCTGCCTGGTATAGATCAGTAATTACATCCACTTACTCTGAGTTATTTTATAACCTGTCTGGTATAGATCAGTAATTATATCCACTTCTTCAGAGTTATTTTATAACCTGCCTGGTATGGATCAGTAATTATATCCACTTACTCCGAGTTATTTTAACACACAATGGGTTTCATCCCTACCATAATCTGATCCTCATCTGTCAACAGATCAATGAACATCTTCAAGTCGTTAAAACAACTGTTCTTATCACCAAAAAGCTCAAAAAACTTCTGACATAAATCAAGAGGAGTCCCTGAAAATGGAAGAAAAAAATCCCAAATTAGATGTAAAATTAATCAGATATCTACAGTTTTAATTAATGGCACCTACATTTAGTAGTACAATAAGTTCCTAGTGACAAAGCCTATCCTGTGATCTCTGAAATCAGTTGTTAGGAACACGTGCATAAATTACTGCAACTAACTTCAGTTATTCATGAATTAGTTTTACTTCTCAAAGAGTCAGTATATCTGCACAAGGATTATACTTTCATTTCAAATCCCACGGGTGTAAATTACTGCCTTATTCAAGATTGTTTTGCTTAACTTTCAATCTAAATGTAGTTTATGATTATTAAAAAGGTGTAAAACAGTGAAAACCATGTGTGAGTGTCTCGCCGCCCACTGGATTACCTAACTTGGTGATGTCCTTGCAGTTTTTCTGCTGCAGACGTTTCAACAGCTCCAGTTCTGCCAGGTACGGCCCCCGTCTCAAGCGGCCATCTTGGACATATTTTTTCACGTCCTGATGTACAAACTGTATGGCCATATCCAGTGTGTGGTCAATCTTCTCGGAACTGAACACAAAACAAAACTTACTGTATCATTTTTAACACCTTAATCACGTGTTACATAACTCAGATTTAGTAGCAAGGCTACCCAGGAGTTCACCTGCAGGAGACACATGAACGCAAAAATCCAGCTCAATACATAAGGTACCGAAATCATGAGTTTGGTAATTTACAGTAATTAGTATGGTCACATGACATCAGTGATGGAAATCCCCCTTGTGTCAATGTGCTTTATATGCATGTAAAACTTCAGCTCAATGCATGTGGTACTTTTTGAGATACCACTGATTCTAACACATGAAGTCATGAATTTTGCAGTTTACGGTATTTAATTAATGATGGAATACCCCCCTCATATTACTGTGCTCTTCATGCGTCCAACCCCTGAGCTCAACACATGCTGCACTTTTTAAGATACCACCTATAACAGTTTGTTCAAGATTGTTTTCCCTGTTAACGGATGCTGATGCCAATGCCTGGGATTAACTATGCCTGAACTTTGTACAGGTGAGCTAAAAATGAAGCAATTCCTCATTTAATTTTTGGTATGAAAATGTTCCTTGGCATGTTGACCTATTACCAGACCTCCAGATTAACCGTCAGCAAGATGAAAATAACTTTGACAGACAACATGGCAGATGTCACACAACTCCTGAGAGTAGACGATTTAATGAACTTGTGTGAAACCCGTGACATCAATGCCGCTGATGGTCATTTTACCCACAACGTTCTGTCAATGGAGAATCATTTATCCTGTTCCCAAGACTCAGCGAAAGTATGGAAAAGTGAATAAAATAATCAATCAGTAAATTAGAGACCTATTCTGGCAAACTCATTAAATTTCAAAGCAAAATTTTGACAATGTTTTACTTCCGACCTTGTTAACTATATAGAAGTATACTGTTGCTTATAAACAAATCCATATCATCACAGCCCATAGTAGACTCATCATAAAGAGAAATCACATCACCACATTGTGAGAAATTGCCACTTGCTCTGATTATCTTTTTTCAGTACTTATTTTATCACAGACCTTGACTGGTTTGTTAGTGCTCTTTAAAGGATACATGAAATGCTTTGTTTTATATCTTAATGTGCAGATTACCATGTGTGATAACATAACAGTATAAACAAATCTTTTCAATTTCACTTGGGGGGGAGGGGGGGGGAAGGGCTTCGAAGAACAGTTTTCTTAAGGCCACTGAAGTCAGTCCAAAAAATTAAGTAGCTTGCAGTAGTGACATCAACAATGATCCATTTTTAAAAAGAACTCTGTGGGTAACAGACTGAAAGGGTTTGGCCGATTAAGGGGTGGGGGTGAGGGGCACAAATCGAATTAGGGCACGGAGGTGGCGCTAAGAGGTGGCATCTGTGTACGTCATTCTGTCCACACTGCAGCGACACGGTTCGCTGGGTTCAGAGCACTCCCGGGGGTGTTCACCGAGTTGTGAGCAAAGATCAATGATGACGTAATTTCCAAAAAAATCTGACTGTTGATGGAAAATATGCATAACATAGAGGGGTAATTAACAAGTACAAAAATACCCTCAAAATGAAATTTTTTAACAACCATTCCAGGGCATAATTTTCTTCATTTGGCACAGAAACATAATCTTTGTTTTAAGACTCCCTTTTCATATATCCTTTAAACTTTGCCTCCTGCCATTCCTGGGGTCTGCTTTAGAAAGCTGTCAGTGTTATTTATCTCTTCATCATATGTTGCTATAGGTGTTACTACAGGTGCACATTGCCACTTCTCCGTGAGATTTATTTATTTATTTATTTGATTGGTGTTTTACACCGTACTCAAAATTATTTCGCTTACACGATGGCGGCCAGCATTATGGTGGGAGGAAACCCACGACCATCTGCAAGTTGTTGCCAGACCTTCCCACATGCGGCCGGAGAAGCTTAGTAAGACAAGCCCCCTGAGAGATGCAATTACGTAACTCACCTGTCTTCGCTGGGGGTCCACTGTGAGTCTATCAGACTAAATACTGCTTGCAGGTAACCCAGCCAGTTCTGCCAGTCGTCTGGGCTAAAGGGTGGTAAAACAAAACACATCTGTGTCTAAGTGGGGGCAGGTACAAGGGACATAACTCTGACATTCTTCTCATGTTTAAGAGTCTAGGAAATACATGGGAAACACAGACTATCCAACTTTATATTTAGACACTTGTATAAAAAATGTAAACCAACTTCTTTAGCAGGATAGTCAGGTTCCGACAGTACAGAATTAGTGAAAATGAGCCTGAACTGTAAGAAGAGGCAGGTTTTCTGAGAAATGTTTTTTTCTTCAGAAAGATGGAATTTTTCATAACACATCTTGGAGGACTGAGCGTAAAAGTTTGGTTTAACTTTAAAGTGAACTTAAAGTGTGCCACTATATATACATACAATAAAGGATGTAGGACACAGTTATCACCGAAAAATATGAAAAAAATTCTATAAAGTTTTGGGAGACTGTAGCAACTTGTCACAGTGAGCGAGTAAGGGGACCGCCTCGGAAGTCATTGCTTGAAGAAAAATATTTTGACTTTGCATCATTTTTCCATAGCAAAGTCAGATTTATTACGAAAATGTCTTCCCCACATCTGAATGAAAGAGTATTTTATAAATCAGAAGGTCCTGGTATGTTCGGTAAATTGTGGCTAGGTTCTGACAATTTTTTTAACTATTTATTTTGTTGATAAGCAATGTAGAATTTTTAAAATATTTTGAGACCATTTCTGGAATACTACCTTATTATTTAATTCAGATTTAGAGGCTGTCTTTACGTTCACTTTAATCTTGTCACAACACAATTGGGAAAAAGGTTCCACTGACACATGATTCACTGGTCAGTTATTTTGTCTTGAAACCACTCACGAGAGCTTAAAAAAAAGTATTGTCAGATGGACTGCTGAAAACTATATTTAAGAGAACTTATACTGTATTTTTAGACTTTATTAGATTGAATTATATGCACCTGCAGTTACAGCTGAAACTTCTAGGAACATTATGCCAGTGATCTTTAAAGGAGAAGAAAATTTTTTTTAAAATGACACTACAGGCCGAAAAAAGCACATTTTTTTCTATCTGGTAGTCCCTGCTGCATAATTTTGCCAATTTTCCCTGTAATTTATGTTGGGGGGGGTGTTGCCTCTCGCCCAATGAGAGTTAAAACTGCTGGCTTGTTCGTGTAAACTTGGAACCTACGTCCAACATTCCAGTTTCCCGATCGTCAAGTGGAAAATGAACTGTACTGTTCGCTACCTTCTGGGAAGAAGAGTTCTACTGGAAATGTACGAACTGCACTTCGACGGTTACCGATGGCAATTCTCCTCCTAAGACAGAAGACTTCAGGACTAGTTCTTAGGCAAAATGGAGTCACCCACAGCGGATGTTGGCACTAACTTTATTTATAATTTATCAATATGAGGTACATATTAGAATTTTTTTTATGACATGCACCTGCAAGGAAATGCATACTCATTTGAATGGTATTTGATTGATATTTCAATTTTCTTCTCCTTGTGCATTAAGAGATATTGTAACATTAAAAACTGTGCTCACGGTGGGAAAACTTCATGTGACGTCACAGTACCCAAACACTAGCCATAAGTTTTCATAAAACCAACAGTTTTGAATGCATTTACTCACTTTAACAGAAATCCAAAGTATCTTTGAAGAGAGTTGTCAATTCTACTCTGGTGAGCCTTACTTCACTTTTACATATTTTTTCACTTTTTAAACTCCCAGACTGCAGTAAAACCATGATCGGTATTCCAACTGTAACAATAACTACTTACTCTCTGATCAAGTTTTCCTTGCATGCCACGTTTGCCTCAGGCCACCTCTCCAGCTTGCACAGAAGATCTGCCGACTTCTTGGACACAAAATGTAGCTCACTCACTAACTTCTCTGTGAATGAAAAATTCAACACCTAACTAATGATTGGCTCATTCACCAACTGACTGATGATTGGCTCATTCACCAACTGACTGATGATTCGCTCATTCACCAACTAACTGATGATTCGCTCATTCACCAACTAACTGATGATTGGCTCATTCACCAACTGACTGATGATTGGCTCATTCACCAACTGAGTGATGACTGGCTCATTCACCAAATGACTGATAACTTGCTCATTCACCAACTGATTTATGACTGGCCCATTTACCAACTGACTGATGACAGGCTCATTCACCAACTGACTGATGACAGGCTCATTCACCAACTAACTAAAGATTCGCTCATTCACCAACTAACTGATGATTTGCTTATTCACCAACTGACTGATGACGAACTCTTTCACCAGCTAACTGTTGATTTTCTCATTCACAAACTAACTGGCTCATTCACCAACTAACTGATGATTTGCTCATTCACCAACTGGCTGGCTCATTCGCCAAATGACTGTGATTGGCTCATTCACAAACAACTGATTCATTTCTGGCTCACACTGATGATATAGTCCAAAAGTAAATCAAATGTACACAGCAAACGTACCCCCAAGTGGACTTTGTATGACCCTCAAGGCTTCCTCAGTGTGCCCCAGCAGCTCCAGGATGATCAAGTACATCTGTACCTCTGTAACAGCAAAACATTTAGTACATGGATATCTACTTTCTGTTTCAGTAAAAACACACATGACCATCCAAATCATGGCTTATTTATTTATTTATTTGATTGGTGTTTTACGCCATACTCAAGAATATTTCAATTGTACGACTGCGGCCAGCATTATGGTGGGCAGAGGCCAGGGGAAACCCACGGCCATCCGTGGGTTGGTGGCAGACCTTCCCATGTACGGCCTCATGGCTGACACATTTAAAAATTATATTGTTGAAATTGGTCTTGAACGAACGTTAGACTGTGCAAACTGCCATACAGACCTGTATCTTAAGAGCTATAATTGTTTGTATGTATTGTAAGAAGGCAAGTGAACGACAGTACATACCAGCCTAAACCTAAAATTTCGCCCATGATTCTGGGACTTCTAATGATCTCATTTTGCCTGATTCTGGGAGCTCAAATGATCTCATTTTGCCTGATTCTGGGAGCTCTAAAGATCTCATTTTGCCTGAGTCTGGGAGTTCTAATGATCTCATTTTGCCTGATTCTGAGAGCTGCATGATTTCATTTTGCCTGATTCTGAGAGCTCTATGATCTCATATTGCCTGATTCTGGGAGCTCAAATGATCTCATTTTGCCTGATTCTGGGAGCCCTAACGATCTCGTTTTGCCTGATTCTGAGAGCTCTATGATCTCATTTTGCCTGATTCTGGGAGCTCAAATGATCTCATTTTGCCTGATTCTGGGAGCCCTAACGATCTCGTTTTGCCTGATTCTGAGAGCTCTATGATCTCATTTTGCCTGATTCTGGGAGCTCAAATGATCTCATTTTGCCTGATTCTGGGAGCCCTAATGATCTCGTTTTACTTGATTCTGGGAGCTCAAATGATCTTGGGAATCTGTTTGAGGTTTACTTGGAAGGTAAATGATATCCTCTAGCACAAATGTAATCTTTCAGCACTGAAGCAATATTTTATGATTATATTCTATTTATTTGCTCTTAAAAACACATTTTTTTCTCAATCTTATAGGACATTAGCCTTTCTTGACCTACATTTCTTACCTGCTTCTGCCTCAATTTTCTCCTCTTTGACATACTTCTGTGTCATCCTCTCTGCTAACGGTAGAAACATAGTGTGCGACAGTTTCTTATCCTTTGTCGAATGTGCCTAGAATGGAAAAATGGTATTTCTGAACATTTTATACTTCAAACGATCCTTGTGGTGTTGGTCTCACAGATATCAAGAAATTCCTAACCTCTAGCTTGAATACCCAAGTTTGTATTTAATGAAATCAGAAAATGATTAATGTAACCTCAGGTGTATCTACTGCATTTGATCCACACTGTGTAATTTCATCCTTCGCTTTCATTTCTCAAGATTCTGAAATTTCTAATAATGCTTGAAAGTTAATTTGAAGATATTTGTGGAAAGAAAAATGATATTCTACCTGGAAAATGCAGGTTTCAGCAAGAAAAGTGACATGACATCTATTTGCCTCTATACATGCACATTTTCAGCCAATTTCAGCAAGTCATTTACAGCATAAATATATAAAGCTTAGAAATACTGGCAAACTGCATTGTAAGCCAAACAACGGATGAATGGGCATTGGTCTCTCCTTACTTGCATGACTATGCTCATGACCGCCCAGAAGTAATAGGGGTTTTTGTTCGGCCGCAGTTTGTGAAGGACCATGGCAGTCTGTTGCTGTTTCTTGTAGTCCCCCTGACGCACGTACGCCATGAACAGCGCTGAGAGAATCTCCTCATTGTCAGGTCGACCTTTGAACGCATTCTCATACAAATCTACGATCAAGTCCACTGGAAAATAGAAATGGGAATCGTTAGCTTTTAATGATGAGAATGAAAACCACTTTGGCAGATTTACAGCCAAATCTATGATCAAGTCCACTGGAAAATAGCAATGGGAATCGTTAGCTTCTAATGATGAGAATGAAAACCACTTTGGCAGATTTACAGCCAAATCTATGATCAAGTCCACTGGAAAATAGCAATGGGAATCGTTAGCTTTTAATGATGAGAATGAACACCACTTTGGCAGATTTACAGCCAAATCTATGATCAAGTCCACTGGAAAATAGTAATGGGAATCGTTAGCTTCTAATGATGAGAATGAACACCACTTTGGCAGATTTACAGCCAAATCTATGATCAAGTCCACTGGAAAACAGAAATGGGAATCGTTTGCTTCTAATGATGAGAATGAACACCACTTTGGCAGATTTACAGCCAAATCTATGATCAAGTCCACTGGAAAATAGCAATGGGAATTGTTAGCTTCTAATGATGAGAATAAACACCACTTTGGTAGATTTACAGCCAAATCTACGATCTAGTCCACTGGAAAATAGCAATGGGAATCGTTAGCTTGTAATGATCAAAACGAACACCACTTTGGTAAATTTACAGCCAACGCTACGATCAAGTCCACTGAAAACCAGAAATGGGAATCGTTAGCTTCTAATGATGAGAATGAACACCACTTTGGCAGATTTACAGCCAAATCTATGATCAAGTCCACTGGAAAATAGCAATGGGAATCGTTAGCTTCTAATGATGAGAATAAACACCACTTTGGCAGATTTACAGCCAAATCTACGATCAAGTCCACTGGAAAATAGCAATGGGAATCGTTAGCTTCTAATGATGAGAATAAACACCACTTTGGCAGATTTACAGCCAACTCTACGATCAAGTCCACTGGAAAATAGAAATGGGAATCGTTAGCTTCTAATGATGAGAATAAACACCACTTTGGCAGATTTACAGCCAAATCTATGATCAAGTCCACTGGAAAATAGCAATAGGAATTGTTAGCTTCTAATGATCAAAACGAACACCACTTTGGTAAATTTACAGCCAACGCTACGATCAAGTCAACTGAAAATCAGAAATGGGAATCGTTAGCTTCTAATGATGAGAATGAACACCACTTTGGCAGATTTACAGCCAAATCTATGATCAAGTCCACTGGAAAATAGCAATGGGAATCGTTAGCTTCTAATGATGAGAATAAACACCACTTTGGCAGATTTACAGCCAAATCTACGATCAAGTCCACTGGAAAATAGCAATGGGAATCGTTAGCTTCTAATGATGAGAATAAACACCACTTTGGCAGATTTACAGCCAACTCTACGATCAAGTCCACTGGAAAACAGAAATGGGGACATTCACACCACATTTACAGCAGTATGGTGGTGAGTGGAATGGTGCATGTCTCAATATTCATGAGAACAAAGGTTGAAAAAAAAAATGGTAGATGTCATTTAAAATATCCAAGTTATCTACATGTGCATGCAAACACAGAAAAAGTACTGTGTAATAATGATAATAGTGTTGGGTACAGTAAATAATACACTGGTCTGTTAATTTACCGTTTTACCTTTTGTCATCCATGAACTGACAAGGCAAACTTCCAATTAAATGACAGCTAAATGTCATCAGGGAACATTATTAGAAACCAGTAACCAGATTTATCAGTTTACGACATGTTAAGACTTGACGTACGATATAAAATGACTGACTTAACGTACACTTATGCACTTCTCTGTAGCAGATGGCCATGGCATGTAATGTCGCCTCATCTGTCGGGTGCTGGGCGTGAACCTCCTGTAGGAACCCTGAACTCTCATCATGACGACCCAGGCGTAACAAAGCCAGCGCCTTTAACACCTGTTCTCAGACATAAGCACAAATAAGGGTGAAGCCTCAACAACAACTGTTCCAAAGAAAAATTTTTAATCTGAACAAATACTTGAAATTTAATAACAATTAATTTCCAATGTCCTCCCAGCAATAGAATGCTTTTTCCGCAAAGAGTACAACACCACAACATGTACTGATATTTATCTGATTGGTGTTTTACGCCGTACTTAAGAATATATTATTAAAAATAATAAGCTGATGCAATGTTTTCACTGAGTGAGACAGGGCATTAAGAGGTGGTAATGAGGTCATGATGTGACAATTATGAACAGCTTACATCCCATCTGTAACGCTATACACGTACCTTCGCACACTGAAAATCCTTCTGTTTCCTCAATACTTTCTCAGCTTCCTGGATTGCTTTCTTGTTGTTTCCATTGTCAAGGCAGTCTACAAGAAGTATCGTCAAGTATAGAAGTAATTTTTTTATGTTACATAAACTAGAGACAATATTATCTCCTTACTAAGTAACAGATGGCATGGGCCAAAAAAATCCCCCCCCCACCACCCCCCGGGCTCCATAATGTTATATCATAGGAAAATGAACATTTCTGATGGTCACTCAGGGAGAGGAAAACATGGGACTTCAACATGGGGTGGCCATTTTGTTTTCGCCCATGCCACAGGTCGTCCTACAGAATTCTTCTAAAATTTAACATCTTTGTAAGATCATTTAACATCTTTGATTTCATAAGCGTCTAGGTTTACCTATTTCATTAGCTTCTAGGTTTACCTATTTCGTTTGGACTTTTCACTATAACTAGAACTAACACGTACAGCGGATATTGTGATAAGCTTAACAGCACGCTGCAGTTCTAGTCAGAGGTTGGTCCATTCTTAGAATCTGTTTTCATGAGTATGACGCATATGCCAGGAGCAATTCGTGCGCACACAATGGAAGGTGTGCAGTTTAACGTGAAAGCACGAACAGAGATGAGGTGTCGAAGATTTTGTTCATTTAAACATTGTCTAAAATGGACTTAATATGCAAAAATAAGACCACATATGAGGAAAGCGGCACTATGACTACTAAAATATCAGTGGAAAAAGAGTACAAGATGGGTAATTTAGCATTAGCAACGTTGTTTGGAAAATCTTAATCAGTCCAACTATATAGACTTCTCACTATTACTGCTGCAGGCCATAAGGCATATCACATTATCTGCTGGAAGTTCTAGTTTCAAAATTTGTACTAAAATTTGATGCAAACACTGGCTGTTGTGTAGACAACAGAAGTTGTGCTACTCTGAAAAAATGAAAGCTTCAATGACTCAATATTTCAGCATTTTATTTCCCCATCATCAGGTGATTAGATTTTGCCAATAACTTTTGATGAGGGCAAAATAAAATTGTGAAATACTGACTCGCTTTTTTTCAGAGGGACACTACTTGTGCGATCGAGATCCACATGTGTGTCCTTCAATCGCATGAGGCAGTGGCAAGCAGACAGGGAGGTAAAGAATGAGATGGGAAGGTAAAGAGACACAATTTTGGATGATATTCAGAGAACTATGGCTGATAATATTCGGAAATAATAGTATGTTTGACAACCGAGCAATCTGGACACCATATGTTAATTGTGAATGTCAACAAAAGCTGGTTTTGGACTTAAGAGGCATTAAGCCCTGGACGACAACACTTGTAGGGCCTGGCGTTGTCATGGCTGGGTTCCCTTTAGATCACTGGGATGAATTGTAAAATTTAGGAAAACAGTCCATTAGGAACCTACCTCGCCCATCCAGCCACTACTTTACAATGCTTCGCATCCTTGGGCACCTGACTTAAAATCCTGAGACCATCCCTAAGGTAAATATCCATCATATTTATTGAAGTCTCCCTCTATGATGACTTCTCATTTACAAAATAGCCGACATCTACACGGTGCGCATGCGCAGGCAGGCAGTTGGCAACAAAACTATCCCTCCCTTCAATTATGCTGTTTATAAAGTCCCTTTGTTTATTATGCGATCACACGCTGGCTAGTTTTAGTCACCTTGACTTTAGATGGTACAAATGGCGCATCATGAACCAAACTAGAGCACGTGCCATTGTTTTGACATGTGTGACCTCCACAAATGAAGCCAGTAATGGCCAGCCATTGTGTATCCAGTTGCCTGGCTGCGCATGCCCGCCATGTAAATGAGAAGTCAATGAAGAGGGAGATTCAAATAAATATGGATGGATACTTACCTTTGGGGGATTGACATCTCAGGATTTTACCAGTCAGGTGCCCCACATCCCTAAGCATTGTACACTAGTGGCTGGATGGGCAAGACAGGTTAGTAATCGACTGTTTTCCAAAGTTTGACAATTCATCCTACCGCGCCGAAGGGGACCCAGCCATGACTACATGAGGCCCTACAATTAAATTTACAGTTATTTTATCACCGCAAGTTAGGCATGTTAGCGCCCAAAACGGCCAATGCCCAGATGTTCCCAGTGTTGAATCAAGTGAAACTTATCAGTGGACGTGCTGGATAATGTAGAGACAAGGTTGATGCACATGTGTTGGTTGTTGACCCTCTACTCCGATGCTCTCCCATGAAATGATGTCCATTTACCACATGACGGCAGCCTCGCCTTTACAAATCCCCACAAAGTTTGAACTATTTCGACTAATTCATAGAGGGATCGTGACTTTAATCTGAATAAATGTATCGTGTAAGTTGTTGTTGTCATTGTACAATGTGATCGTCAGTAAATGTCAGTCAAGATCATGACGATTTCTGCTGAAAGGTGACTCTTCTGTCAACATCAACCGTTGTAGACATTTACATGTCTCTCGTCCCTCGATGGTCACGAACGAAAGACAGGCATGGTTCATTTTCTCACCGTAAATCGGCCGAAGTCGACGTTCGTTCACATCCACATGGCTGCGAGACGCCATTTTGTCGGCCGCAGCTGTAAAACTCGCGAGATTATGCGAGATATAGATTACACTCGTACCTTTACAAAAATGTTCATTCGACAAAGTTACCAGCCATACGGTTGACCCTTGACAGGAAAATAAAGGACCAATGATTTAAGTTTGAATGAACATACACCTGTGATAAATTTATGTATCCCAGCTGCGCTTTTATTGCATCTGTTCATATATCCAACGTGGCGATCTAATTAAACACGATGAGTATGCAGTCCCTATCCCCGGATTAAGCGACACAAAGATATATCCAAGTGCAAATGTAACGCTATCGGGGCCTCAACACCAGTATGTAGATATCAAACAAAATGTCCTTACTACGCTGCAAATAATTATACCAGCTAGTAGACGCGAATTATCAACAAATTGAAAAAATGAAACGAATGTGAACAAAGATAGGTTTGTATTCTCTCAGTGCACCATGGTACAGTCAACTATGTTTAGGAGAAATGGCGGGCTCACTGTGAACCACGCCTTATGCAGCTGTAGGCAGGGATATTTTAGGCCTAACGCCAATAGGCCTATAGATAGAACGAGACATAAGACGACGACAGCAAAATTTGGAAACCGAAGCCAAAAGTTATTTAGTCCAGCAAAACAATGTAGGTGAAACAGCCACTGTACATTTTAGATGTATTGTGATGGAAAACATTCCATTGCTGATCATATCTAGTCAAAAACCAATTGTAAAAAAAGAGTAGGTTTACTTAACACGTGCGAGGCCTGTAGCTTAGAATTACTGTCGTAAGTGTGAAACAGAATACCATCAAAAAGTATGCCCTTTTGAAAGGAAGATTCCGAACATACTTCTATGATTTTCCTTTTTTTTTTCTTACAGTGAAGAAAATACAAAGTGCTGACGTACGCTGACGTCACGGATTTGTTTTATTCCCTTAAACTGATATGTCCGCTATCAACAAACGCGCGAGCCTATAAGAATGGCCAACTTCCCACTCAAAGCAGGAGGTGGTCAGGTAGTACCTGAGCAGCACACGACACTATTCAGGAGGGTGAAGTATATAGTTGCAGCAAAGAAATTTGTTTACTTATTTCCCAAATGTTTTATTAGGGGAATTTATTAAATTTCTCCACCTGTGCGGCAATGTTGCCTTGATTATTTATTTACTTGACCTTATTGTCAAGTGTTGCGACACGGGTCCTGGCACAAGTATGTTCAGAGACAGGAAAATTCAGTACAACTGAATTCCATATTGAAAGCATACATTGATTTTTACAATAAATGTGATCCTGAACATGGGGTAATTAAAGGGGGTGGGATAAATATCGTTTCCCATCTTTCGTCAACACTGTTAAAAGCTATAGGGCCTACGTGATTGGCTCGCTGACAGTTCATTGATAATAATCAGCCAATCCAAAGCTACACACGAGCCGAACTATACTTTCGTTTACTACGTAACTGTGTCGTCTGTATCGAGTTCAAACGTCCAAAATATGTTGACTCAGTGGCCAAAGGTACTTTAGAAATTCCCTTATATATAAGTTTCAGGGGCCTCCGTGGCTCAGTCGGTTAGCGCGCTAGCGCAGCGTAATGACCCAGGAGCCTCTCACCAATGCGGTCGGTGTGAGTTCAAGTCCAGCTCATGCTTGCTTCCTCTCTGGCAGTAAGTGGGAAGGTCCTCTAGCAACCTGCGGATGGTCGTGGGTTTGCCCGGGGGAAAAACACCAATCAAATAAATAAACAAATAAATAAATATATCAGTTTCATCTCTAAATGTGCGAATGCTGTTGCCGTCGAATTTTTCGAATGTTGTTCTCTGGTATGTGTATATATGTTTTGCTGTATTTTAGTTGGCGTTCTCACACACGCTACGCACTCATCGTCGTCACGGACTTTCCTGGGTTTCTCAAGATCTTCCACTGACAAGCATGTGTTGTTAACTACAAGCAGTATCTGCTTCTCAGTTTTAACTGTATCTATGATGATGTAAAAAATTCAGAGAAAGTTTGGTGAGTATAGACATGTCTGAGGTTGAATTTTCTGTGTGGCGTATATATCATCCTGCACAGAAATGTTGACCTTTCATCCTTAAATTACTTTGTACTTCTACACGCGCTTTTGTAAGCGGACACAAGTCAAAATAATCTCGCTGATTTGAGGCATAATTTTGTATTAATTTTTTTTTTTTTTGTATTCAATTCTAGTCAAAAATTTCGTTTCTTTCTCGCCAAGGCTCGAAGCAGGCTAAAATTTTTAATTTAATGATAAATTTGATACTACTTAGTCACTGGTTGGAGATCCCCCATATAGTACTATCCATGTACATGTATTTTAACGTTGGATGTATGTGTAAGTATGTAAACCATAGAAGGACTCAGCATGAAAGAATCGTCCACGACAACGCGATGTAGGCCTACGTGCTCTAGATTGACTTACCCGAGGGAGGTGTGGGGGGGGGGGGGGGGGACGGAAGGTTCATGCTCGAACCGTCGTCACTTACATCAACTAAAACACCACAAAACAACGCTTTTATAACAATATCCTGAAGAAGCGCTCGTATTTATAACGTTGGTCTCACATGAATCTGTACCTATGACGATACACGCATGTGCGAGTTTAGATTAGGCCTGTTTACAAGTCTTGCGCAAGTGTCAGAAATCCGGCCCTTGCTCAACATGAGCTCTTGAGGCATTGATCTGAGGAATACTCTATATAAATAAGTCTACCCCCATAACATAGACATGATTACGGATTCTCCTAGGGTCAGACATAGTGTTACAACGCGAGATACAAGAGTAACGAGATATAAAGACCATGGCAACATCTACCGAACAAGCTGCAACAACAACAGCGACACACCGCGGTCTTGACGTCAAAACTGAAAGCGAAAGGTACAATGATCAGAGACGAATGTGGCCGAGTTCAGGGCGGCACATTTTGGCACATTACGATGACAGCTCTATCATCGTCTATCAGGCGTTCAAATCGTCCATAGCTGATTATGCTGTCAAACATCAAAGGTATGGTATACAGCAGCTGTACAGTTAGCTCTTTATGACTGTTATTACGTACGTTAATCAGCACCGAAAGACACCAGCTCGATCCTGTTCTTATACTGGCCTGGCGTCGTTGGAGTCTCGACACTAGTAACTGTTAATTTCGTGCTCAATGCAGGTTTCGGCCGATTGTCTATGTTATCAAAAAAATCCTGTGCAAATAAAATACACCAATCCACTAACTTCGATCAGTACTTTCTGCACCACAGCAGATATGCCCCTATACTTGCTTTAGAATAGATGTACGTATGATAATGCCATGAATGCTTCCATGGCACACACTCTGTGGTCACTCCCGCTATTTTCACAGTGCCCCATGACGAAGCATGCGCGTAACGGCTGAAGATTTTATACTAGGCTTGTAAAATATTGATTCATTTTCATTTTAGGTTTGGGGGTCCAGACTACAAGTTTGAGAGAATGACATGGATTAAAACAAACTTCCTGTGGATGATGTACAGAAGTGGATGGGCAACCAAACCGGGGCAAAATCGCATTCTTGCAATTCGAATATCGCGGGATGGCTTTGAAAAGATTCTAGCTAATGCCTTCACCATAGAGGTAAGTTGTCAGTAGTCCGATTCAGTGCGGAAAATTCAAAAACCTCCACAGATGTTAACGTGACTTACATTCACTTACTATAACATTGGATTCATGAAACATAGCAATCCATTCATTTAACATAGCATTAGATTCATAAAATGTAGCATTGTATTCATTTAACATGGCATTACATTCACATGGTATAGTATTGCATTAACTCAATTAATCATCACATAAAGGTAGTAGTACAGGGTCCTCCGTGGCCGAGGTTATTGGCATGCCAGCACAGAGCAGTGGCTCAGGAGCCTCTCTTTCAATGCGTTCACTGTGAATTCAAGTCAAGCTCATGAAAGCTCCCTCTTCGGCCGTACATGGGAAGGTCTTTCAGCCTCATTTCCTTCCACCCTAATGCTGGCCATGTCAGCAGGAAAATAAATTGATAATGGTAGGTCTAAGTAACAAAAACAAAAAATGGGGAGGCTAACTTTATGATAACTGTATTTCACACCTGACACACCTGAAGTTTGTCATCATGTTAGTGACACACTTTGCTTCACACTGGTAGATTCATCCAACTTATAGGGCTATGTAAGAGTCCAATTTTTGTGAAGTTTTATTCATTTCTTAATTGTTAAAATTAAAAAATTATTCTGAAAGTACATTTTTACCTAGCATACATGTACTTTAGGTGAAATGAAATGTAGGACTTTAAAGCCGTTATGTGCTGCTGAAAGTGCAGTTTTACTGGCTAAACCTCAGGTGAAATACGGTAATTAATTGTCGCTGTGAGTGCAGTTTACTGGCTAAACCTCAGGTGAAATATGGTAATTAATTGTCGCTGTGAGTGCAGTTTACTGGCTAAACCTCAGGTGAAATACGGTAATTAATTGTCGCAGTGAGTGCAGTTTTACTGGCTAAACCTCAGGTGAAATACGGTAATTAATTGTCACTGCGAGTGCAGTTTTACTGGCTAAACCTCAGGTGAAATACAGTAATTGTCACTGTGAGTGCAGTTTACTGGCTAACCCTCATGTAAAATACAGTAATTGTCACTGTGAGTGCAGTTTACTGGCTAAACCTGAGGTGAAATACAGTAATTGTCACTGTGAGTGCAATTTTACTGGCTAAACCGCATGTGAAATACAGTAATTGTCACTGTGAGTGCAGTTTTACTGGCTAAACCGCATGTGAAATACAGTAATTGTCACTGTGAGGGAAGTTTTACTGGCTAAACCTCATGTGAAATACAGTAATTGTCACTGTGAGTGCAGTTTTACTGGCTAAACCGCATGTGAAATACAGTAATTGTCACTGTGAGGGAAGTTTTACTGGCTAAACCTCATGTGAAATACAGTAATTGTCACTGTGAGTGCAATTTTACTGGCTAAGCCTCATGTGAAATACAGTAATTGTCGCTGTGAGTGCAGTTTTACTGGCTAAACCTCAGGTAAAATACGGTAATTAATTGTCGCAGTGAGTGCAGTTTACTGGCTAAACCTCATGTGAAATACAGTAATTGTCACTGTGAGTGCAGTTTTACTGGCTAAACCTCATGTGAAATACAGTAATTGTCACTGTGAGTGAAATTTTACTGGCTAAACCTCATGTGAAATACAGTAATTGTCACTGTGAGTGCAGTTTACTGGCTAAACCTCATGTGAAATACAGTAATTGTCACTGTGAGTAAAGTTTTACTGGCTAAACCTCATGTGAAATACAGTAATTGTCACTGTGAGTGCAATTTTACTGGCTAAACCTCATGTGAAATACAGTAATTGTCACTGTGAGTGAAGTTTTACTGGCTAAACCTCATGTGAAATACAGTAATTGTCACTGTGAGTGCAGTTTTACTGGCTAAACCGCATGTGAAATACAGTAATTGTCACTGTGAGGGAAGTTTTACTGGCTAAACCTCAGGTGAAATACAGTAATTGTCACTGTGAGTGCAATTTTACTGGCTAAGCCTCATGTGAAATACAGTAATTGTCGCTGTGAGTGCAGTTTTACTGGCTAAAGCTCAGGTAAAATACGGTAATTAATTGTCGCAGTGAGTGCAGTTTACTGGCTAAACCTCATGTGAAATACAGTAATTGTCACTGTGAGTGCAGTTTTACTGGCTAAACCTCATGTGAAATACAGTAATTGTCACTGTGAGTGAAATTTTACTGGCTAAACCTCATGTGAAATACAGTAATTGTCACTGTGAGTGCAGTTTACTGGCTAAACCTCATGTGAAATACAGTAATTGTCACTGTGAGTAAAGTTTTACTGGCTAAACCTCATGTGAAATACAGTAATTGTCACTGTGAGTGCAATTTTACTGGCTAAACCTCATGTGAAATACAGTAATTGTCACTGTGAGTGAAGTTTTACTGGCTAAACCTCATGTGAAATACAGTAATTGTCACTGTGAGTGCAGTTTTACTGGCTAAACCTCAGGTAATTGTCGCTGTGAGTTCAACTCGGGCTCTTGCTGGCTTATACTTTGGCCATAACATGGGAAGGTCTACCAGCAACTTGTGGATTGTCGTGAGTTTCCTCCTGGCTCAGGTTTCTTAACACCATTTTGCTGGCTGTTACCATATAGGTGAAATGTTTTTTAGTGCAGTGTAAAACACCAATTGGATAAACAGATAAATGTTGTGTTCAGGTAACTAGCTTAGTCGTGTAATATCTGCTGGTTTACAGGAATTGACTATTTGAAACTGGTGCCAGGTACGGTAAACCTACAGTCAACATCATTCAGGAGAAAGTTGGTACAGTATGTTTCAAATCATCGCAGACACTGCTACTAAATGTCACAAGTTTTCTGTTTGTTACAGCTTCAGAAGTCTAAGGGCTTGACCAGTGAGGACGTAAATGTGCGGTTACAGTGGGATCCAGACCACTCCCCTAACTACCACAAGCAACAACGAAGAGCAATTCAGCTTGGCCTCAAAGGGGAGGTAAGCCAGGAAAACTTCAGAGTGGCAAATTAAACAGGCTAAACATAAACAATAAAACAAAGATGTATATTGGTTTTATTCAGCTGTTGAGTTCAGGAAAATTGTGGAATTTTTTACCTGCAGCAGGTTTTTTTTTGTTCCAGTTATAGGCCTTGCAGAGTCATCGATAAGCTTAGATGATGCATCTAAACTTCCAGGGCCTATAAAAGCTAAACACTGTACGGTAAATATTTGGCAAATTACTGACCCTCTGCAGACCCGAATGTGAAATATAAATAAAGCAGATTTGACAGGTTTATAAAGAGGTACATACATATTGCATGTAAAGAGAACATAAATGAAATGAGTGCCATTTGAGTGAGTGAGTGCGTGCATGGGGTATAAGTTCGTGCTCAACAATTTTCACTCATATGACAACGAAGGAATCCTTAGGGTGTATGTAATGTGCCCCTTGTTTCTGGACGGATTTCCACCGCTCTTTTATCTATTGCTGCTTCACTGAGACGACTTACCAAAGGCAAGTAAGCTGCCCCGCCCGAGCCATTATACTGATACGGGTCAACCAGTCGTTGCACTATCCCCTTCACGCTGAAGGCCAAGCAAGGAAGTTACAACTTCCTTTTTTAAAGTCTTAGGTGTGACTCACCCAGGATCGATCCTACTGTTCCCGAAGCGGACACTCTTCCAACTGTGCTATTGGGGGCTGGTCAGTGCCATTTGAAGCGCCTGGAAAACTGTCCCCCAAAACACTGGCATTTACAGTTGACTTTTTCAGCACCACACTAAGAAAGCGTTCAAAATATAATCAAATAGTGGATATAATCACATCACTCCCTGTGTTTGTCCACAAAAAATAATGAAAAGATCTCTGATAAACTACCTTGGGACTATTCTAAGAAGTAAGATGAATTTTCATTTGATAAAAAATAATGTTAAAAAGCTTTTGAAAATATAGTCAAAAATATATAAAATCTGCTCTGCCCCCGCCCCCCTCCTTCCCCAATTAAATTACTCATATATATTGTTAAGTATTGCTAATATTGGACACATTTTTCTATTGCCTTTCATTTGAAACATGAATGTCTACTTTGAAGTTGCACTTCTCAGGCATGTCTGTAGCCTTCCGTTTGCTGTCATTAGATTTGAATGGTCTGTCATGGAGAAAGCACTTAAACTTTCAGAAACATTAGCCCAGAATGTTTTACTCCTCTTTCCAGATAGTTAAAAAGTTTTCCAACGACTGGATCCTTGGTATAGAGGACATCACAGACTTTGTCCGAGAACAGCACCAGGTGCTCAAGATGGAGGGAGAGGGTAAACTCCAGATTCCCAGAGAGAGAGTGTACCCAGTCAGAAATCCCGGCATTGCGGCCAGGATAGCCCTGGACATCTGGGATACTGATGGGCCGAGTTTTGTGTCATAGCCCATTGATGTACAGAGATCGGACGTAACTTCATGAGCCTAGCAGATCAGTAGGCAGTCAGCTATATTGGAGGCCTGTTAACATGGACTGATATGGCCGCAGTCCTCCAGTATGGCTGCCAAAAGCCTAGCAGATCAGTAGGCAGTCAGCCATATTGGACGCCTGTTAACATGGGCTGATATGGCCGCAGTCCTCCAGTATGGCTGCCAAAAACAACTTCTTCTGTGGACCATACTTCCATTAAAGAATGGTAATGACTTCAGCCACATTGTGTTGACTTAGATACTCGACGGGGAATCCCTTGTGTCTTATTTATTTATTTATTTTTTGTTTATTTATTTAATTGGAGTTTTACATCATACTCAGGAACACTTCACTTAGGCAGTGGTGGCTAGCATTTTGGTGGGACTAAACCAGAAAGCCAAGGGAAAACCCACGACCATCCATAGGTTGCTTGAAGAACTTCCCACTTATGACCACAGAGGAAAACAGCATGAGCTTGGCTTGAACTCGCAGCGATTGCATTTGGTGAGAGGCTCCTGGATAATTGTTCTCCACATTGAGAACCACTAGGCCAGAGAAGACCCCTGGGTAAAATGGTCAATGGCAGGTTCCCTACGTACCCTAGGCGGGTCATAGGCCACCAGATGGTGGAAAACCCAAGCTCTTATCCAACAGCTTTACTGGGGTCCACGCCACTAGTCTTTTACCACTTCTGGTGCCTGGTGTGTGTACAGTTCATGATAATGCGAAAAACCAAAAAATAAAAAAACATGGAAAGGAATGTACTGGATTTCAACCCTAGACTCCCAAGCATCATTTACATTTGGCCAAGTACTGACGACTAACATAGAGATTAGGCGGCTTAGATCTTCAGCTGCTGGCCGAGGACATAAGACAGAAAGAATACATTATTGCAGAGCTGATGCCCGTTCCCAAGGTAAACTTCTTGGAGAAGAAGATTTTTTTAGCTTTTTTAAAATTTAAAATGGTCGCTAAATCACGTGACTGGAAAAACAGCACAAACCTCAGACGTTGCTTCATATGTTCCTCAGTAAGGCGGGAAAGTTTGGTTTTTCTGCCTGTAACAGGTTTCGAGACCTTGCAATTTTACGAGTTGACTAAGAATAATAACTAGAACCGCATGCAGTTTTACGGCTTCCAAGGGGTCTGTACACACAGCTTTTAGCGTCCACTCTCTAAAACTTTTCCCTTTCTCCACCACAGACCATTGAAATCTATTAGTTCTGTGCTCTTCTGAAAAGACCCCAGGTTTGTCTAATACGAGCCAAGAAATAGACCTAATCCATAGTAGACAAAGTAGGCCAAAAACTTTCCGAACGAGTGAATTCCATGTAACTGATCACGAATCTGGTCTTAATTTTTCCCTGCAAGATGTTTTTATGTCACAAATTGCCATTAAAAATCGAAAATTTGCAACCCCCCCCCCCCCCGCAATTTGTAGGTCACGAGACAGAAAACCAATACAGCTGTAAAGTTCAAAATTGTGGAGTGGAAGGAACTATATATGTACTGTTTGTATGCTGGAAATCTGGGAGCTGGCTTAATAAAATACAGGCTATACGGGGCTTCAAAATTTGACAAAAGGCCGATTTACTATATTTTGGCACAGTTACAAGTGTGTGTTATACGTATACACTCTGTTCGTGTCTAGGGTGAATGTAGAAATTTTGTAAATAATTGCGAAAAGCGCAATTTCCCCCGTTTTTGCAGGTGAGGTGACAGAAAACTGTCACAGCCTGAAAAATCGCTGTATATAAAGGGATATGCATGTACAGTAATTAAGGTGAAAATCGTTGACCTGTGTCAAAAAACACAGGCCATGCACGCTATTGAATAATGTCCACAGACAGATTTACCACATTTGGCACATTTGCGTATAGATGTACATGCTGTAAAGTGTTATACAATGTAGGGATGGCTAGGAAGAATATATATGATGTATATGCTCTCTGAATTTTCTGGTTTGCATTGCAGTTGCGATTGGGTCAGACGGTGCAATTGCACCCAATGTTGTGCATGTTTTTCTGAAAGTAAGCTTTGTCTTCTTAACTACACGCTAACCAGCTACCGGTGATTGACAGATATCTACTTGTGCCCGTCCAGTTGTTCGCTTTCTGATAAGGGTTGAGCTATTAGTAAAGCAGTCAGTCTGTGCATGGGAGGTCTTGGATTGAGATGTGGAAGTATAAACTTGCTGTTACACGGGCCATGCTTTTTCCGTTATTTCTTACAAAAAGGCATTGATTTCCTACCAGTCATAAATGAAGATCTGAGGTTGATCTATCCACTGACCAATTTTCAGCCTCATAGCTATTACGGTGTCCGGTCAAGTGACATTTCAAAAGTGACACTGAAATGAGCTATAACTGCAATTTAAAGAAAAACTATACATCGTAGGAAAAAAAACTAAAACCACGCTTGTATTCAGCAGGCCAAACTACATCTATTTGCTATCTTCTTTTTTTTTTTTCAAAATTCATCTACAGGTCATCACGTGACCAAAACGACCAATAGCGAGCTCCCATATTTCTCGACCGATTTGCATAAAATTTTCAGTCCTGATACCCCAGTAGTTTTGTACATGTATATCAATTTTCAGGGCAATCGGATCGGCGGTTCTGGAGAAGAAGTATTTTTTAAATTTCCATACTTCTCCAGTATGGCCGAAAAGTGGGTCACAGGTAGATAAAGTTTTATACTCCAGCAGGTAAACCAAGCGATTTGGTAATGAACATGTGTAGAACGTCAACAGCTGTGACACGCAGTTTTCTAGCAAAAAGAAGAAAACAGTTGTCAGAGAAGACGAAAAATAATCTGAGCAAGAAGTGTAGTCTTCCAGGCGAAACTTATTTTTCCTCAAGCGAAGCTTGGAAGTCTAATAATAATCTGAAGAAGGACTACCTGCGTGGATCCTATTCAACCCTACAAGTCTAGTGTTTATTATCACAGACCATCCAATTTAGGCACACTTAGAGTACAGATATAGAGATTTGCCCTCGGTGGTTTTCATGTCTACAACTGTAATAGTTTTCTGTCACACGACCGCCAAATATGTTTTTGTGCTTTTTCGCAGTTTGTTCGCTGTTTGCGGAAAACTATACATCAGCGGAAAGAAAGAGGATACTAGCGTTGACCCCTAATAATTGATTTTAGTAATCGTTGTTGATGTAGCAGCCAACTGAAAATACCGCAATGTTCATTTCACTCAATGTGGCGATGTTTTGGACCATTTCAAGTGTTTACTTGCGGGCATTAAGGAATTTGTGTGCCAGAACATAACTTCCACTGAACTTGTATGTAACTGTTGGTGCACAACTTCCTTCATTGTTAAAACAATAACTGTCTTTCGATTAATGAGATCATACCACGATATCCACCAAATACGCACAGTTGTGTTGCGTGAGATGGAAGTAGCGTAGTGGAAAATAGGGCCACACCTTTGAACTAGAAAATCTTGGGTTCACGTCCAGAATGGCGCCTTAAATGCTTAGTATAGACTAAATACAAAGTAATTTTGAAATCGTACACACGTATGGGATGTTTCCACGTATAAATATATCTGGAGTCATCAATGCGGAATAGTCGCTGTGAGTTCGTCCAGCTCATGCTGGCTTCCTCTCCAGCTGTACGTGGGATGATCTTCCAGCAACCTGCGGATGGCCGTGGGTTTTACCCGGGCTCTGCCGTGCTTCCTCCTACCATAATGCTGGCCACCGTTGTATAAGTGAAATATTCTTGAGTATGGCGTAAAACACCAGTCAAAAAATAAATAAATCAATCAATCAATGACCACAATGGTGATGACGTATGCTTTGCGGTTTACACATGATTGCCAGCTGTCACTGACGTCGTACTCTCAGGTACGCCCTTTCAGCTGGGACTGTTATAACAGATATTAGTCCTATTTTTAAGCTATGAACCCAAACCCACCTTACCACCTCTTGTGATTTGTCATCCAGTTAGGCACCCTTATAAATTTTTGTAACAATTGCTCATGGGGATTTTCGCTGGCTCTTAATTGTTGATTTGATCAACTTCTAGAGGTAGAAATTTGGTTTTAAGAGAGAGTTAGTTTAGTCAGTCAGATAATGTCCGACCATTTTAATGTCGAAGGCTCTTCCCGACTGACCTGGCTGCCATCTCAACACTTCGGTCCAGGTCCCAGCGCCCACAAAGGCAGCGTAAGATCCCAGGTTCAGCATCTTCGTACAAGTCTTTCGTCCATTTTGAAGGCATAAACTTGGAAATTGTGACTTGCATAACAAGACATGCTTTATGAATTTATTCTGATAATTTACGAAGTTGGATTCTACTTAATATTATCCCAAGGCATTTCGGTTTCCATCTCCTCTGGTTTAATCTCAGCTCTCATTTGAATTTGCCCTGACCAAGAAACTCCCGCAAATAGCCGTATTGTAGTTATTTACAGGCATATACTGCTCTTTAAGTTACAAATGAGCGTAGTATACCGATAGAAATAACTAAATGTTGATACGTTGCTTTTTAGAATGTCATGAAAATGATAAAAAATATAGGAACTAGAAATTCCAAAGTCTATTTTCCTTGAATCGACGACCTGTCTTTTGGAGCGCCGAAAAGGGTCGAATCGATGCGAAACAATAGTATTTAGAGTCAAGAAATCTCTTTCGGATAAATGTTTTAATTTGTTTATTTCATGGCTTGGTTTTTTACGTTCTATTTATTTATTTGATTGGTGTTTTAAGCCGTACTCAAGTATTTGATTGGTGTTTTACGCCGCACTCAAGAATATTTCACTTGTACCACGGCGGCCAGCAATATGGTGGGAGGAAACCGGACAGAGCCCGGCGGAAACCCACGACCATCTGCAGGTTGCTGACAGACCTTCCCACTTACGGCCAGAGAGGAAGCCAGCATGAGCTGGGCTTGAACCCACAGCGGTTTTACGTTCTACTCCAGAAGTACGTTTCAGTTACATGGCCGAGGTCAGCCTTATGAAATAGTAGGGAAATTAAACCAGGTATTGAGGCAGGAAAATAACTTCGCTGCTCAGGTACCTAACAAACAACCTGAGGATAATGGTGCAGCTAAAACAGCGAGAGACGGATTCGAACACATGACCTTGTTGTTCAAGACTTAGTCGTCTTAGAAGGTATGGTTTTTTTCATATACTGCTTCAGATCTTAAATTAAATCACACTACATTAGACCAAAATCGAGTAAGCGAAAAGTTCGTGAATGTGGCGCTAAACAAATGTCAAATAACATAAATCAACAAATCACATTCTGTTACATTGATAACTCAAGACATAAGAGGTATCGCTTCGGTGGCTTCATGGTTAGAGCGCCCGCCTTCACGTCGGGAAACCACAGGGTCAAGCCCGGATGGGCAAAAAGACTATGAAAATGGTACTTGCTGCAGCCTCGGTTGGCGTTGCCCTGAGAGGGTAGAGCGAGGAAACATAACTGTCTGACCCGATGTCAGTAAAATGTGAATGCTCCTCGTTGTCATATTGTTAAGTACGACATTAAACCCCAAGCATATATACATAAATATATACAAAACGTAAGAACTGATATCAAAATAAAACAAAAACAACAACAAATCATTACTCTTTCTCCGAATAAACCGAATGACAAAACATGCTTTATTCGGATATCAATACAGACACAGTAGTACAATAGAGTCCTGAATTACTAGACTTGTCTCGGCAGCATGGGCCTGCCATGCTGGATGCGGCAGCCTGGAGAGCCCCACTCGTCATTGGCATTAGGCTCTGTCTCCACTTTAGGCTTAATGGACACACGAGGTTTCTGCTAGTCTTAATGTCGTGTGTGTCATAGGTAACACATTTCTACTTAATGGACACACGAGATTTCTGCTAGTCCTAATGTCGTGTGTCTGTGATAGGTAACACATTTCTACTTAATGGACACACGAGATTTCTGCTAGTTTTAATGTCGTGTGTCTGTGTCTTCTAAATGGACACACGAGATTTCTGCTAGTCGTAATGTCGTGTCTGTCACAGGTAACACACTTCTGCTTAATGGACCTAATAGGTTTCTGTTAGTCTTAATGTCGTGTCTGTCACAGGTAACACATTTCTATTTAATGGACACACGAGGTTTCTGCTAGTCTGAATGTCGCGTGTCTCTTATAGGTAACACACTTCTGCTTAATGGACGCAAGAGGTTTCCGCTAGCCTGAATATCGCGTGTCTCTTATAGGTAACACACTTCTGCTTAATGGACGTTAAAGGTTTCTGCTAGTCTTAATGTCGCGTGTCTGTCAGAGGTAACACATTTTTGCTTAATGGACACAAGATGTTTTGCGCTAGTCTAAATGTCGCGTGTCTGCCATAGGTAACACACCTCTGTTCAATGGACATTAGAGGTTTCTGTTTTGAACTCTGGATCGATTTTCGAGCATATTGTGAATGCAGCTTTAATGTCGTATGTCTGTCATAGTTATCTGGTTTCTGATGATTCCCAGTGTCGTTTAGCTGACGTAAGTAACTACTTAATATTTCTGGGTAACTGGTCTCTGTTGATCTTCAATGCCTTGTAAATGACATAATTAAAGGACACATGGAACGCTTGGGTTTTTATCTCAACACGAACTATGCGATGTTACCTAACATCTAAAAGTACAAACAAGCTTTTGACTTCTTGTTAGAGGCAACGGAAACAGTAAAATGATGTATCAGATGACTATTAAAAACTGTCCAAGAAAATTGTTGGATTTATTTTTTTAAGAATTGTTTAACCTAGTAAATGCATTTGAATGTTTTATTCTGTAGTGGCCTTTTCTGACCAGAATGGGCTCAGTGACGTTACACAAGGTTTTGCTACTTAATGCACAAGAGGCTGCTTCATTTCATCATTCAAAATGCATACACATATTGATCTATGAATGCATTCGCCAATTTGACGTTGAAACGAATTATTTCAGGCAAAAAGTATAGATATGACGTAACTGATATCTACTGGGTCACAACAGAC
Organism: Liolophura sinensis; assembly: GCF_032854445.1. Classification (NCBI taxonomy): domain Eukaryota; kingdom Metazoa; phylum Mollusca; class Polyplacophora; order Chitonida; family Chitonidae; genus Liolophura; species Liolophura sinensis. The sequence continues at coordinate 1,373,195 of NC_088304.1, forward strand.
CACCATAGAATCTTATGTTTAAAAACAATTTTAATCGGCTAGAAAAATTCTAAACAACAGACCACCATAGAATCTTATGTTTAAAAACAATTTTAATCGGCTAGAAAAATTCTAAACAAAAAATAAATCCAAGTATTTTCCCGGACAGTTTTTAATTGTATTTCATGTGACATATATACTTCATTTTAGAATGGCCTTTGCTTTTAACCTAACTCTTTCTCCTGGTCTTTTAGGCCGTGTCCCTGACCCACCCCTACTTTACTGGCTTAGATCTAATCCCCCTCCTTTAACCTTGTACTCTTTCTTACAACGTAAAAATACATTGTCCTATCAACAGCGTAGTGAGTGATAATATTACTGAGTGCTCGCGGAGAACTGCACGGGAAGAACTGTTGTAATGATAATACAACTTGTCCCTCTTTGGACAGGTTTTAGTTCTCATATTGCCACATTTTCTACGAGCGCGTTCCGTGGATGCGACGTCTTCCACGTTCATCTTGGCATATAACGGAGGCGCTGCGCATGTGGCCTCTACCTGGACGTAGTGGCTTAAGGCGATGTTGAATACGTAACAGTCACACACCAGAGGGTTTTCCGTCACGCCTACGTAGTCGTACATGCATGGATCCGTAATGAAACTTAATGACTTCATTTTGTTGTCGTTAAGGGAAACATGGACCGGTCCATTGTTCCAGACAAACGCCAGAGGAGAAACGTCGGCGATGTTCATCCAGTTAAGCGTGTACCGCCTGGCGTGGAGCCCTTGCGTAAAATTGTCCGGTAGACTCGTGAAATCGTTTGATGAAGCGTCCAGCCATTGTAGGTTGTCAAGAACTGCCAGTTCGTGGAGAGGGAGTTCGGTAAGGCGCATGTCCCGAATGCTGAGCATGGTTAAAGTGTCCGTTATTCCATCGAACATCTCGCGTGAAAACTCGAAGATGTTCCCGTCCAGTGTCAGTTCTTCGAGTGAATCCAAAGGCTGGAAAGCCTTCGGTGGAAATGTGTGTATATTGTTGGAATTGAAGCTCAATGATTTTAGCTTTTTGAGAGGGGCCAAAGCCTTGGCAGGGTACACGGTGATGTCACTATGATAAAAATCCAGATTCTCCAAAGTGGGAGCGACGTCAACGAACGCCAGAGGATGAATACTGTCAGGTTTGCTGAAATCGTGGCGGCTTAGAGTCAACTTTTTCAACTTATTCATTCCTCTAAAGGCTTTCGCGGGGACATACGAAAGCGGATTCGAATCAAAATCCACCTCTTCCAAATTTCGCAGTTGTCTGATGGCCGTCGGAATGGATTCAAGTTCGTTGAAGATGATATCAAGTTTTCGTAGCGTTCCTTTTATGCCATCGAATGTTCCATCTGGGAGAGTGTTCATATAACACCCGTGCAAGTCCAACGTTTCTAAAGAGGCAAGGCCCCGGAACGACCCCCTTTCAAGCTTTAACTTCGTGTTTCCGGCTAGTTTCAATGTTTTTAAGGCCACCAGTTTGTCCAGGCCTTGTGGAAGTTGTACAAGGTCATTACTAGAGAGGTCAAGCTCCTCGATCACGATTGCAACATCCACAAATGCGTTTCGTTCAATTATAGAAATATTGTTGTTTTGCAGCAAAATCCTTTTCGGAATAATACCTCTAAAAGCTCGGTTTCTCAAGACTGTTATGCTGTGACCCGATAAATCCAGCGTGTGGGCTTTGATCCATCCACCAAACTCCATGACCTCTGTCAAGGTTAAATCTGAACAACCAATCGTATACTCTTTTTCATGCGTATATGTATTCTGCACTGGACCGCACTTACAGCCAGCTGGGCAGGAATGTGAACCTCGGACACACAGAGAAAAGCAGGTTAGAGTGAGCCACAGCTCTAAAGCGTAGCAGAACATCGTCAGGCGCTGTACAGGGGGTGGTCTGCATGGGATAAAAAGTAGCGTAATTACAAAATATAAATGATACATATATCAAAAGGAGAGAATTAAGCCATCCGTAAAGGTCACTCAAAAGGTCTGTACCGATACTTTTATAGTGTGGAGAACAAATTTACTACATATACCCTGTGCGTGTAAACGGCAAGGAAATACTGTATAGCATACACGTGACTATTAACAACACTCACAGGTACAGTGGTCATACTAAACAATCCTGTAATCATAATGAGCCCCTGAGCAAAATTTATTTACTTTTCATTTCTATCTGGGTAAACTGATATACTCAAGAAATATACACTTATACGATGGCGGTCAGTTTTATGGGTGGAGTAAACCACTTGGCAAATTACATGTATATTCTGGAAAGGCTAGAGAGCGGTACATACGCTGTAAGGAGCATGCTCCATATATATATGGCTTCAAGCTCAGTGGTGACCGGCACCGATAGCACAGTTGGTAGAATGTCCGCTCCGTGAGCGGTAGATCCAGAGTCAATCCTGGGCAGAGTCACACCTAAGACCTTAAAGGAGGGGGTTGTAACTTCCTCGCTTGGCGTTCAGCATTAGGGTGGTAGTGTAACGACTGGTTGACGGGTATCAGTATAATGGCTCGGGCGGGGCAACTTACTTGCCTGCGATAAGTTGTCTCAGTGAAGCAGCACTAGATAAAAGAGCGGTGGAAATCCGTCCTGCAACAAGGAGGCACATTACATTTATTCAAAGGATTCATTCGTCGTTATATGACTACAAAATTGTTAAGCACCAAGCACTCACTCTACCTTAATGGTCGAGATTTCTTTTTTCGCTGAGTTGTGGTCAGTCCAAACGGTCTAATGGGCTTTCCCCTTTCGCGGACTATAGCCATCAGAACTTGACCAAAGTGGTTTCCCTGGGGTTCAGGACGTTTGTCAGGTATCTGACGATGGTTTCCCTGGGGTTCAAGACGTTTGTCAGCTACCTGACAATTGTTTCCCTGGGACAGAATTTTCTCCGGACTCTTCTCGGTTTCCCCACATCATAATGTTGGCCGCCGTCGTAAAAGGGAAATATTCTTGAGTGCGGTATAAAAAACCAATCAAATAAATAAATAAATAAATAAACTGACGGAATACTATATTTACTGAGTTACGGCAGAATAGATTATGTCATTACTACAAAATATTAATCTTTAACTGAGGTGACTTGACAAGAGGCCGTATTTCACCGGTTACGTGCACCCAATTGCCAACTATAACACTGTCGTCACTTCAGTCTGGTTTTACTCTCTATGCTGTAGTTGTATTTCACGGGTTATGTGCAACCATTTGCCAACTATCACACTGTCGTCACCGCGGTCTGGTTTTACTTTCTATCATGTGAGTCATTTACCACATATATCATATGACATATTTATACTATTATTCCAACTATTTGTTCGTGTAACGGGGCATATTGTGTTGTCAATAACATAATGTGTTATGAACAGTATAACATAATCTATTCTAGCATCACGCAGAAAACGAAATATTGCGTTAAATTGAACAGATTAATTTTTAAAGTGTACCGAAACGTGCGTCAAATAAGTTTTAAGGACAAGATAGCACCTGACTAAAACATATTTCAATCGAAAGCAGGATTCCCAAGCTTTCTAAACATATCATACTTTATTATTTTAATGAGATTTCACCGAATAACATGTAGAATAAAATGTCAATGCTGAACAAATGGCTGGTATGAATCGAGGGAGACATCTTGAGAATTTTATCCAATCAAACACATTCTTGTCAGCTGTGACGTAGCCTTGACCCATTCACTCCGCGAAGTGACATGTGGTAACGAAGAACTACTGCATAACACATCATTCTGAAATCGTTTATAGCGATTTAGTTACATACAGCCGAGGGCTCATTTCACACGGTGTTGTGGAAAAGGTCTGTACCATTTACGGATCACCACAGACGTAAAATTAGTTGATTTACAAGCCGTGTAATATTCCACAGCGAAATCACAAATTATGTCACACAGTAGCATACCGTCTTGGCCCAAACCTCATTCATCTCCCCAGTAGACCTTCAGCCTACTTAGACATTCTGTTCAAATTATACAAATATATTTTTTATCGTTTACTTTACCGTTTAGTCAGCAGTTTCTAAATAACAAATATCTGAGTTGGTGAAATATTCATTTGGAATGCCGAAGGCTGATGGGAATGAGAAGACGGCATCTCACCGAACAGTGCTTAAAATTAATTAAATCTTATGATATATTTTTTTCTCTCAAAGTTTATGAGACAGTCAGCGACAGTCGAATGCCTAAATCAGCCTCAGTGGTGCTTAGTTGTATTTCTATTTGTTTCAGAATTGAGCATGAATATAGTTGTACAACAATCCTATTGTAATTTTGTAAATATTTAATAGGGGTCAAAATCACCAGCACAACCCCTCCGGAGGCTATACGACCTGAACCAGGAATACTCAAACCGTGCATCTGCAGGCTACTTAAACTAAAAGTGAGACAGCAGGCTTACCATATCAACACTAGAAATATCCTTTCAGCATGCCCAGAAAAAGCTGTTTATCACTTGGACCCATTACTTCGAAGCCCACCTTTATCTGACATAGGGCACTGCTTTGACTATAATACGGAAAATAACTTCGACGTTAGAGAGCTAGAGTAAATGTGACGTCACCTTGCTGTCGATAATGGAGTGATTTGAATGGTTGTCTTTCAGAGGATATAAACATTAGTCAGGTGCTGTCTTTCACTTGAATATTCTTTAAACTGCGCGTGAAACACCAGTCCAGTAAATAAATACTTCAACAGCATGTATGGACCAGCCAGCTCACAGAATGGAGTATCGCAGCGTTGACACCTAAAGTCTTCATAACTAGCGTATTATGTGGCATAATGGCGTCATTAAAGCTTAAATGTTGCCACATTTCCATAATTTCTGTAATTAACCATCGCCATTATTTCCTACATCCTGCCTGCACTTTACATTAATAGGCCTCAATTCCACAAACAAGATTTTTCACTCTGTAAACGCGATTTTCACCTTATAGGCTGTTTCACGGTGCTTTTTTCATGATGCTGTTTCACGATGTTTTTTCACGACGCTTTTTTCACGATGCTGTTTAACGGTGCTTTTTTCACAATGCTGTTTCACGGTGCTTTTTTCATAATGTTTTTTTTTTAACGATGCTGTTTCACGGTGCTTTTTTCATGATGCTGTTTCACGATGTTTTTTCACGATGCTGTTTAAAGGTGCTTTTTTAACGATGCTGTTTCACGGTGCTTTTTTATAATTTTTTTTTAACGATGCTTTTTCACTATGAATATTTTTCAAACTTTTTGGACATCTTGCGTTGGGACTACAGACTCTGTACTCTTGTTAACGCATAATTACTGTAAAATGTTAAGTCAATTTGGGAGCTGCAGTGAAATTTACAATTGTAATCGATGAACTGTTGCTTATGGAATAAGGGTCCATTCCAAAATCCCAATTTTGCTGCAGTCATACATTTGAAACTTGCATACAATGTCTAGTTTAAGGCATCATACATGCTGTTAAAGTTTGTCCTGACATAGTACCGACTGTAATTCCTGTAGTTCAAACAAATTAGCGTTTAGTTCAAATTTTTCTGGTTTAACCCAGTAACTCCAGTTTTTGATGACCCATAGCCCAGTTCTAATACACTGACTAGTAGGCTGAGAAATAGACCAGTCCTAATACACTGACTAGTACCCTGAGAAATAGACCAGTCCTAATACACTGATTAGTAGGCTGTGATATAGACCAGTCCTAATACATTGATTAGCAGGCTGAGAAATAGACCAGTCCTAATACACTGACTAGTACCCTGAGAAATAGACCAGTCCTAATACACTGATTAGTAGGCTGAGAAATAGACCAGTCCTAATACACTGACTAGTACCCTGAGAAATAGACCAGTCCTAATACACTGACTAGTACCCTGAGAAATAGACCAGTCCTAATACACTGACTAGTAGGCTAAGAAATAGACCAATCCTAATACACTGATTAGTAGGCTGAGGAATAGACCAGTACTAATACACTGATTAGCAGGCTGAGAAATAGACCAGTCCTAATACACTGACTAGTACCCTGAGAAATACTAGGATAGGCTATAATTATGACTAGCCATGGACACGGCGTATCCAGATATTCCTCAGCCTTCTAGGCCGTGAACCCGAACAGCCCTCAAACCGGACGGCGACCCTCGTGAATAATTATTACGTATTAGAGTTGATCAGCAATGGGATTAACAGATAGTCCACTTAATAAATAAATAAATAAATAAATAAATAAATAAATAAATAAATGAATAAATAAATAACATTCCCAACTCTGATTTGTTAAAACAAAACAGGCATTGTGAAATCCCACTCAGTTAATCATCAGAACATGACGGCCTGAGTATACGTGTACGTGACACGTCCAATATCACGGCTGTAATGTTTACACTGCAAAAATTAGTCTGTTAATTTTAACATAAAGTGATAAAATTCTGAGTCTGAGTGATACCAGAATTTATTTTGCTATCGCTGTAGATTGTTCTGTTAAATATAACACACACATTCTATTAATTCGACATACAGATTCTGTTAGTTAGACTAACAGGGTATTGTGTTGAATATGACAAAATACTGTATATAGAAGACTACGGCTTATAAAGCCAGATCAGCGACGAAAGTGCGATAGTTGAAATCATCACACGTAACCAATAAAATCCGGCCTTTAGTCGATTTACCCCAGGGTTTAATTCTAACTGTTCATGTAAATGCTTAAAACCGTAGCTACTTATACCGCCCCTGGCACCATGGTTAAGCAGAATTGGGCTTAAAACAAATTTCAGCGATATGTTAATAGCAATTTATTAGACGCCACTGGTGTAGAGTTACCCAACATGATGTATTAATTGTCACATTTAATAAACAACCACATACAAAACAATACAAAGTGGCCAGGCTGAGACAGACTTATCACCAGCTACACGCCGAGTCTGCGGTGAGTATAGCGAGGCTAAGCTGAGGAGAATGTGGGCTGAGGCTAAACGCTTTATCTACAACCGAGACATCACTGCATAACGTAACTGTATTGTACAGAGCCATTTTCACAAAGCGGCGTACGACATTTTTTATCGCATATTTGTTGTACGACATTTTGTACTTCACTATTAACGTACCATTGTGCTATATGTGCGATTGCGCTACCTGTACGACAACTTTGTGAAACTGGCCTCCCTGAAACATTACCTAGTTATAGACCTGAAGGCCTGTGTGAAGGTTCAGCTATAGCATACCATCATTACAACATAGAGATTGGAAGGCCGGTGCGAAGGTTCAGTTATAGCATAGCATCATTACAACATAGAGGTTGCAAGGCCTGTGTGAAGGTTCAGCTATAGCATACCATCATTACAACATAGAGATTGGAAGGCCTGTGTGAAGGTTCAGCTATAGCATAGCATCATTACAACATAGAGATTGGAAGGCCTGTGCGAAGGTTCAGCTATAGCGTAGCATCATTACAACATCGAGATTGGATGGCCTGTTTGAAGGTTCAGCTATAGCATAGCATCATTACAACATAGAGATTGGAAGGCCTGTGTGAAGGTTCAGCTATAGCATAGCATCATTACAACATAGAGATTGGAAGGCCAGTGTGAAGGTTCAGCTATAGCATAGCATCATTACAATATAGAGATTGCAAGGCCTGTGTGAAGGTTCAGCTATAGCATAGCATCATTACAAAATATACGGCTGATATTGTGGAATTTCACCTACTTATCATCGTTTTGTTTCAAACTACGCCCATTCATGCTTAAGAGTTATAGACTTGCATGTAACCCAGTTGTACATGCAGGAGAAAGGACGCTGTTCAGTACAGCAGGTAAATGTAGCTATGCTAGTCTTACCACCTTATAAGCGTTGGGAAACACGGTATAGGCTTGTATAGACGACGCGAGCACTCAGTGGTAAGATTTCCCACACCCTCGCCGTAATCCTGCCTGCTGGCATGCACGACCCTCACTGAAACTGGCCAGGTCGGTCTGCAGCCCACCAGGATTAATGGGCCTACTTAACCAGCAGCTGCCGTTGCTACTGATCATACAAGGTCAAGGACATGTCATAGGTCATAGGACATTCCCCAAGGGATACATCTGTTTAATTGCAGCATACTTAATTTGTGTACAACGTTTACATGTACATACAGCTGGGAGGATGGGTGTGGGGGGCTGTGGATGCTGAACAAACTCACTGATGGGTAAGCCTTAAATTGGATATGCATCTCAAATGAGGAATCCCACCCGAGGCGGCCGTGTCACCAAGAGTGGACAATATCTATTATGGCCGGTGATAAGTTAAGGCTTAGAATCTAACCGCTTACATCCACGACAAGACTCACACCGTGTATAGCTGGACTAAGAAGTAAGTTTTAAGTCGCAAGTGCTAAAAAAGCCAAACTCAGAACAGGTAAGGAATCAAATTGTGCTTGTCGCATTGTCCTGCTGTTAAGAATCAGTGCACAAATTTTAAACTTTCCATTGCAAAACATTTTAATTGTAGCTGTGCTTGAATTTAAAACTAAGGCTTAAGACGTTTGATAAATACTGACTCTGCGTGAACCACACCATGGACTTACCTTAAGACGTTTGATAAATACTGACTCTGCGTGAACCACACCATGGACTTACCTTAAGACGTTTGATAAATACTGACTCTGCATGAACCACACCATGGACTTACCTTAAGACGTTTGATAAATACTGACTCTGCGTGAACCACACCATGGACTTACCTTAAGACGTTTGATAAATACTGACTCTGCATGAACCACACCATGGACTTACCTTAAGACGTTTGATAAATACTGACTCTGCATGAACCACACCATGGACTTACCTTAAGACGTTTGATAAATACTGACTCTGCATGAACCACACCATGGACTTACCTTAAGACGTTTGATAAATACTGACTCTGCATGAACCACACCATGGACTTACCTTAAGACGTTTGATAAATACTGACTCTGCGTGAACCACACCATGGACTTACCTTAAGACGTTTGATAAATACTGACTCTGCATGAACCACACCATGGACTTACCTTAAGACGTTTGATAAATACTGACTCTGCATGAACCACACCATGGACTTACCTTAAGACGTTTGATAAATACTGACTCTGCATGAACCACACCATGGACTTACCTTAAGACGTTTGATAAATACTGACTCTGCGTGAACCACACCATGGACTTACCTTAAGACGTTTGATAAATACTGACTCTGCATGAACCACACCATGGACTTACCTTACGCTAAGAAAGCGTTCATCTATAAAACTGACAGGGCAGATTCAGTTTGACACATTGTGTTTTATCGCCTTCACTCTAAGTTTCTTAAGCTTACAATGGGTATAATACTTTTGTAATTTAATGTGAACAGAGCGTCCGCATTCTCCATCGATTGTGTTGAATTAGATCGCAAACAAAGGGCAGCCGAGATACATATTTTATTATCGACAACTCATACGCTGCTATAGTACACGATTTCAATACTGATTTCACTCATTCGTCTTGAACATACCTTGCGTCTTTCAAACATCGTTGAAAACTGTTTACAGCTTCTCTTTGGATGATTTCGGCCTAACTTCACACTTTATATGCTTTGTTAGTTCTTTGTGGTTTGTGTTCTATGTCGTTTCTGGGAATTGGCCTTGCGATTATTAATCTGGAACGTCCTTTTTGGTTGACGGCTGGTATACGAATGTCTGTATCGACGCATAGATAGACGAGCTGGTCAAACTATAAGCCTTATAAGCAAATGAAAGCCTTTAATTCCAATTTAGAAGGTTTTAGCACGTTAAAAATGGCCTTGTGGAATCGGCCGATTTCCACTCGACGCAACAAATACATTGTATTAGAATTAGAACGTTTCTTATCATCTACAGAAGGGTGTCCTTCCTTTCATCACTTCCCTACCCCGATTTCTAGTTGAATGATGCACACTAGCATAAAAGTATGCCCCAAGACATGGGGTTCACATCCAATTTCTTAGAATACTTCCACTAAATCAATACCTTAGACGCCTTTAAAGAAATATACAGGTATCTACTTAGTTACGTGATAATGCTTTTTATGTAACGCATGAGTGCATGGAGGAAACTGAAGAGAACGCTGTGAAAGAAACCAAAGAGAATCCGAAAATCCAAAACCGATGAGAATGCGGAGAAAGAAAACCGTACAGACTCCGGAGAAAGAAACCGAACAGTATATCTGGAGAAGGAAACACGAACAGAATGCGGAAAAACCTCACAAAATGCGGAAAGAGAAAACCCAACATAATCAGGAGAAAGAAAACCGATGAATATGCGCAGATGAATCCAAACGAAATCTGGAGAAGGAAACCATCACAGACTCCGGAGAAAAAGAACCGAACAGAATTTGGAGAAAGAAACACGAACAGAATGCGGAAAAGGAAACCGAACAGAATGCGAAGAAAGAAAACCGAATAGAACGCGGAGAAACCGTACAGAATGTGGGAAGAGAAGACCTCAGAAAAGGCGAAAAAAGACTGAAACAGGACCAGAATTCAGAGAAATCCATAGATAGAAAACCGATGAACATGCCAAGAAAAAATCCAAACAGAATTCAGAAAAAGGATCCAGAACAGAAAAAAAACAAAAAGAACGCGTACAAAGAAAATCTGGAGAAGGAGAATACAGGTCAGATTGTTCCTGGAGCGGAAAGAAAACGCAACAGACCTAAGTGCGGTGCCTTTCCTCCCGGAACTCCGGTTTCGTCCACCCATAAACCTGATTCCACCCATAAACTTGCCCCCCCCCCCCTAAATCTGACTCCCATTCATAAACCTGACTCCCATCCATAAACCTGACCTCCACATCAGTGGAAAATTAGTATGGCGCATATGCACGTATACACAGCATTTGAATAATTCTAGACCAGTGACGTGAAACGAGGTAACGAGGCAGCGAAGCGAGATAGCGAGGCAGCGAGGTAACGAAGTAGCGAGGGAATCTCGTCCCTCCTATGTACGACCGGAGAAAAAGCCAGCATGCATGAGCTGGAGCTGAACTCACAGCATCCGCTTTGGTGATGCTCTTATGTCAGTGCGCTGCGCTAGCACGCTATCCAATATAGGCCACGGAGACCTTTAAGTAAGTGTACATGATGTAAGATTATATATAGCTTTAATATAAAGTAGCGTTAGATAAGACAGCTGCATTTTTTAAACATTCCTCTTGTCACTAGTTATTATCCGAAGACAGAAATGAATGAGAAGACGTGTTCATTTCTCACATGTTACTTAATGAACGATCCCAACAAGAAGTTAGAGCGACAGCTGCAGATCTATTTCTTACCACGTGCTAAGCCATTATAGCAAGCATGCATGCAGCTGGTCATGAGGGAGATGGGCAGCTTGGGGAGGTCAACGTATCAGACATAAAAACACAGCACACACAGAGCGTGGAATGATTCAGCCTTGGCATAGGTTCTACAACCCACACGGCACAGACGGAATGCCCGTGGTTTAGCGGTAATAGAAAGTTGCGGGTGGAAGTTCACCGATTTGGCCCATATATATATACAGTTCTTGGTTTAGCCTGTCTGTCAGTCTGGGGCTCTCAGAATCAATGGAGTTGCCCTAAATTCTTGGCCCCCCGGGCTCAGTTTCTCTAGCCCTGTTTTCTCTAGCCGGGATAGTGTGTTGGTTTTGTTGAGGGGTAGACAGTCGGAGGGTTCCTGTGTGTCTGCAGCCTGCCCTTCCCCCTCACAGTCCGCGTACAGATCTGCTGGTCCCAGACACCAGGGTAAGTACCAGTATATCTGTATATGCATGTACATAACAGTTCACTTAGTTGCATGGTTTGTTTGTCCTGGAAATATAGAGGCGATTCTATGACGACAGGCTAAATTTATTAAAAACAAATATTTATGAGAAAAATTCTCATCGAATTGATGAGGAATAGAATTTAGTTACAAGCGCAGCAATGTACTTATACATACACAATGGCGGACGGAATGGAAGAAAACATCATGTATATATGGGCGAGTGTGTCTGCCTATATATAGTGGGATATATACTGTTATATGGTGGGGGATATACTATTATATAGTGGGATATATACTGTTATATAGCGGGGAATATACTGTTATATAGTGGGATATATACTGTTATAGAGTGGGATATATACTGTTATATGGTGGGGATATACTGTAATATAGTGGGGATATATACTGTTAAATAGTGGGATATATACAGTTATATAGTGGGGGGAGGGGTATACTATTAAATAGTGGGGATATATACTGTTATATAGTGGGGGTAAACTGTTATATAGTGGGGGGAGGGGTATACTATTAAATAGTGGGTATATATACTGTTATATAGTGGGGGTAAACTGTTATATAGTGGGTGGTATACTCTTTTATAGTGAGGGTATATATAGTCATCCTGACGAAAACGTTACGTGTATTTGTGTCACAACGTACGTTACTGTGCCTGCCTGATGGTGATGTATTACCAGGCCAATGGATGATGTGAAGCTGTATACATGTGTGTTTAAGGCAAACAGACAGACAGACACAGGTCTGCACAACTAAACATCTCTAAATGCATGTGTACGGGTTCTTGATTTGACAGACACAGATCTGCACAACAAAACATCTCTAAATGCATGTGTAAGGGTTCTTGATTTGACAGACACAGCTCTGCACAACCAAACATCTCTAAATGCATGTGTACGGGTTCTTGAATTTACAGACACAGAACTGCAATACCCAACATCTTTAGATGCATGTGTAGGGGTTGTTGATTCATTGTAAAGACACACTGGTTTTATAGGCAAAGAAAACACTAAAATAAAGTATTTATCAGATGAAAGACCATTGAACACTGTCCAGGAAAATAGTTTGATTTATTTTTTTAGAATTTTTCTAACCAACTAAAATGCATTTAAAACATAGGATTCTATGGTGGTCTGTTGGGACCTCAGAGGGTATCAGTGACGTCACAGCAATAGTTTAGGCGTGAAATAGTTGGTTTCAAGGTACATTTGTTGAATGCATTCATAGCTCTAAATGAAGATGCATTTTGAATGATGAAACCTAGCAGTCTGTTTGTGTCAAGTGGCAAAAAGCTGAAGTGATATCACTGGCCCTAATATGGTCAGAAAGGGCCATAGCAGAATCCAAAGTTTTAAATGCATTTTACTAAGTCGAAAACATTTTCCCGGGCAATATTTAATGTTTTTTCATCTTACATGTACTTCAGGCGTGAATCAACGTGAGTAATCAACCTGTAATCAACGTGAGCCCCGCCCTAACTGTGCATTATAGGATAACTGAATACCCACTTGTTCTCTGTCCATTGGTGTATATATGTGTAACTAGTACGTCACACGTAAGTTCTCCAGTAATTTGCGAATGGTCTGTGGTTTTCCTGTGTAATCCGGTTTTCTAGACCCATAGAATCGACTGTCAATTCTTGTGTATGGGGTAAAAGTTCAGTCAATGAACCTATCAAAGGCATATACTGGGTTAACACAAGTATTCAAGTGAGAAGTTTTAAAAATATTAACTACAGGTATCCGGAGTGACAGATGCTGACAACTGGAACAGTTTTACGGGAATAAACGTTACATTAAATAAAACTGTTTCAATGACAATGCTTTAACAGCAGCTTAATCTTTTAGTTCGTGCTTTTGGGTAATGGAAAAAGGCTAAGGTATTTGTCATTAACATGAATACCATTTTTTTTTTAACCATTCAGTTTCAATGAAAAGCGGGAAAATGGAACGGGCTAATACTAAAGATGGTACCTGGTTTCAGTTTTAATACACTTAAACTGTGAACGACTTGAAGGGCAGGCATGTAAATGTAAATGTCATATGACTAGTTTTACACCTGAAACTATGATTTACCTTTGCTTTTATAATTGTGACCGTGATCATTCTTATTTCCGTAGTCAGTAATATTTTAACTCATCAAAAATGTCACCTCTAATTCCAGCCCCTACCATGACAAGCCTGACGATGTTCTGCTGTGTGGCTGGGCTAGGGTTGTGGATGGCAGTCACTTCGTATTCCGCCTCTGCTCAAGTGACAGACTTGTGTCCAACCGGATGTAGATGTGGTCCTGTAGAAAATCCATTCACATATGAAACGGTGTTTACCATTGGCTGTTCCAATTTAACCTTGACAGAGGTCATGGAGTTTCGTGGCGGAGAGAAAGTAGATGTTCTAGACTTATCTGGTCATAGGATATCCGTTTTAAAAAATGGTGCTTTCAAAGGAATAAAGCCCAAAAAGATATTACTTCAGAACAATAATATTTCTGTGATAGAACCGGAAGCATTTACTGATGTGGCCCTGGTCGCGGAAAAACTTGACCTCTCTACCAATAACCTTTTTCATTTACCCCAAGGATTGGAAAATATGTCAGCTTTGAAAACCTTGAAACTAGCCGGAAACAGGAAGTTAAAGCTTGTGAAAGGTTCATTCCGGGGATTGATGTCATTAGAGACGTTGGATTTGGACCAGTGTTTCCTGTCCGAGATTCCTGATGGCACATTCGGCGACGTCGGAGGAACGCTTCGCAAACTCCATTTGTCTGGCAACAAATTGACTATCATACCAGTCTCGCTACAACAACTACGGAAAGTGGAGGAAATCGACTTGGATAACAACCCCATTACGTCTATTTCGGCACACGCCTTCAGAGGCATGGAAAAGTTGAAAAAACTAACCCTGAACCGAAATGAGTTCAGCAAACCCGATAGCCTCCATCCGCTGGCTTTCGTTGACGTCGCTCTCACTTTGGAGGATTTGGACTTCTACCACAGCCGGATGACGGTTTGTCCCACTGAGGCACTCTCTCCGCTGAGAAAGTTACGAACTCTTGGCTTCGACGCCAACGAAATCAAGGCTTTTCCACCTAAGGCTTTCCAGACGTTGGATTCCTTAACGAAACTCGTCCTGGACGGGAACAAGTTTAACTTCACCGAGGATATGTTTGTGGGAATTACGGACACACTGACCAAGCTGAGCATCCGGGGCATGGGCTTAACACAGCTTCCGGTACGCGAACTAGCCGCCTTGGACCATTTACAATGGCTTGACGCCTCGGCCAACAACTTCAAGACACTGCCAGATAATTTCACGCGCGGCATACACGCAAATCGTTACACACTCGAACACATGAAAGTCACGGATATCTCCGCGAAGGCGTTTTCGGGGAAAGACAGAACGGTTCATCTCGATCTTGAAGACAACAAAATCAAAAGGTTGGACTTCGTGGCAGATCCGTGTATGTTTGAGTATGTTGCTGTGTCAGAAAATCCCCTGTTTTGCGACTGTCACTCTCTACACGTCGCCTCTCATTCTCACATCATCCTATCAGGTATGTGCAAAGGACCCCCTCCTTTCGCCAATATGGACGTTTCCGGGGTGCCTTTCAAAAAACTTGCTCAGAAAAAATGTGCAAATAATGCAAAAACGATGGAAATTGTCTGTCCTGCGATTAAGTCACATTCAAAGTCTACTGGTATTTCTGTCAAACACTCCTTGACTTTGCTAATGACGTCACTAATGACTTTACTGGCATTGACGTTTTACATGTGACACCAGAGTTGACGTCCAAAAGAACATAAACTGTCCGATTACAAATGGTCATTATTGGATTGCATTCAACAGACCTAACGTATATCACCAAATTGTTATTTTCTTACTATGTGGAGTGTGGAGGTCTCAATTGTGGGATCTTGCTGACACTTGGAGATCAAAACAGTTGAAGTTTGTGAACAGCGGAGGATCTCAACATTTCAAACTTGCTGGAAGTTGGGATCTCAACGTTTGGAGTTTGTTGATACTTAGAGCTTGTCAACAAATGGGGAACTCAACAGCAACAGTTGGCACATGCTACGTGTGTTACACATGGGGATCTCAACAGCAACAGCTGGCACATGCTACGTATGTTACACATGGGGAACTCAACAGCAACAGCTGGCACATGCTACGTGTGTTACACATGGGGAACTCAACAGCAACAGTTGGCACATGCTACGTGTGTTACACATGGGGATCTCAACAGCAACAGGTGGAACATGCTACGTGTTTTACATATGGGGAACTCAACAGCAACAGTTGTCACATGCTACGTGTGTTACACATGGGGAACTCAACAGCAACAGTTGGCACATGCTACGTGTGATACACATGGGGATCTCAGCAGCAACAGTTGTCACATGCTACGTGTGTTACACATGGGGAACTCAACAGCAACAGTTGGCCCATGCTACGTGTTACACATGGGGATCTCAACAGCAACAGTTGGCCCATGCTACATGGGGAACTCAACAGCAACAGTTGTCACATGCTACGTGTGTTACACATGGGGAACTCAACAGCAACAGTTGTCACATGCTACGTGTGTTACACATGGGGAACTCTGTAGCAACAGTTGTCACATGCTACGTGTGTTACACATGGGGAACTCAACAGCAACAGTTGGCCCATGCTACGTGTGTTACACATGGGGAACTCAACAGCAACAGTTGGCCCATGCTACGTGTGTTACACATGGGGAACTCAACAGCAACAGTTGGCCCATGCTACGTGTGTTACACATGGGGATCTCAGCAGCAACAGTTGTCACATGCTACGTGTGTTACACATGGGGAACTCTGTAGCAACAGTTGTCACATGCTACGTGTGTTACACATGGGGAACTCAAATGTTGAAGTTTATTAATAATTAAACAGTCATGCCGGAAATCTACGTAGTCTTATTAACCATTTTCTATGGCCGGGAAATTACACAGACCTGTTTTATTTTGATCAGCGCTTTGTTGCATGCAGGAATACACTAAAAGAATACTAAGGAAAGTAAACAGATGGGTTCATGTCGCTCTCTGCGCATGCGTGGTCGGTTCTTGACGATTGTTTTACATTGCAACCATCACCTCGACCAAGACGTTTTTACCCTCACCTCTTAGTGTCGCTGTAATGAAAACGTCCAGCGCTAAACATGAGTGAAACTTTGGAGAAAACCTACCCTAAAACTGACTGCCATCGTACAAGAGAAGTACTTTGAGTATGGCAGAAAGAACAATCACATAGATAAAAAAAAAATACTTGGAAAATGGAATGCATACGTGTCAAGTAAATAAAATGTTGACAGGATTTTGTATGACATCACTTCTTGTCTCATGATTTGGTCTCGGCGAGTTGCTCGCGATTTCTCTCCGCAATTTCCCGTCTATAGGCAGTGGTTTGGGGCGAGTATAACGGAGGTGCGCATGTGCGGAAGGGGAGTATAATTTGGTGGATTAGCAAACAACAAGAGTGCAAGGCTGGTGGATGAAGGGGTACAGCTGTTCCTCATTTCGAAATTCACATGTTTAAGAATGTGTATGTTTTAAAACCTGCCAGACAGATTGGAGTAAAATAAATTGTCCGAATTGTCTACAATCACCGTGTTTTAATGGTTCAGGAAAAAGTCTGTTCAGATAAGTGAACTGTCAGCCTTAATGATAACGGGTTACCTCTTTTCCAAGGAAAAAAACTATTGCATATGTAACCAAGGCAGTGACAACATGCAATCAGATCTATATCGCATTGCTCTTTCCCTTTTACCGAAAACACTGTGGTAAATCGCCCATCCTCGCGCCTTTAAAGCAATTAACTACCATCACCGTTCAAAACTGGCTTAAGACTTAAGACGAGATTTTGATTAGAAGTCCTCAATTTTGTACATAGCGTCAAATAAATTGCGAACCAGTATATGAAATATGAACTAAACTGCTGCTGTTATACCTTGACTTTGTAGAACAGCATTGGCTGCTGAGTTTGGCTAAAATTTTAAACATAAACTTAAACTTAATACCAGTGTTAGCGAATACACTTTCGAACAACTGGGGGCAGAAATACATGATACTGGTAATAAGCAGTATCAACCAAACGTAAGCTACTAAGGTCATACCAGCCAAGACAAGCTGTTAGAGTTCGTGTTTACCACAATTGACTTCCACTAACATGTTTTGGTTTGTTATTTCAAGAAACTATACCGGAGATTTTTGGCGAAAAGTCCATGTTTGATCCAAAAATCAAATCAAATGTTCTGTACTTACCATAAATATAGCTCAAATTATTGCCTTTCAGTAAATATGAGACTCGATTCTGTACTATTTACAGCCTTAAAATGATTCTCAACCTATAAAAAAGGCTTTAATTTTTTTAGCGATTGTAAACAGTAACGCGCGCACAGACGTGGTTGGTATTTTGTTAAAGGTAATTATTTTGGATATTCTAATATAATAGCAAAAATTTGATTGGATCATTTGGGCTGATCGATATTTTGCCACAGAGCTCAATATGGCCTCTATAATAGAACTCATAAGAAAAGTACGAACGGTCCATACGTAGAAAAGGGTCCAGCAGCAAAAGATGTCTGGCAATATCAAGATCGACTGGCTTTGGGGCGCATGAGGGGTTCGGGTCAAATTTTTACCGTTGGGTATCTTTATATTTTGTCGTGTTTCTTCTGTTTTTTTGGATACTATATGTTTAGTCCTGTTTATTTAATTGTTTATACCTGATGATTTGTGTCTCCTGTTTTGTTTTTGAATAAATAAAATTATCATATGCATAAAACAAACTGTAATCGTTTCAGTGATATGGCGATGTCTCCATTAACAGAGGGCATGCATCTCGAGCGGTCTGCATGTGTCTCGTGATTAACACGCATACTGTATGTGACGCTGCAATATTTGTTCATTATACGTCATTGCTCCATGTGTAAAAAGAAGTCACAGAAATAGCAACGTCAGCGGAATTACACATCTTCGCAATGGTATATCTACGTGTAATTTGTAGCCAGTGGCGTAAGCACCCAGATACTGTGCTCACGAGCTTTCACTGCACATGGTAGTCACTTGTTTCCACACATATGGCTCACCTGTCACGTTGTCTATGTTAACCACCTGTGCGTACAACTTTTACACTCTGCACTATTTTCACGAACTATACTAACAAGTTTTGGGGCTGTAGAGCACGGTGTACAGATTTTTTTTCAGAAACTTTTTGGAGCTTTTGAGTGCTTCAAGAAAAAAACAACAAAACAAAACAAAAAAACCCCGACTGAATCAATTTGTGAATTTGTGAAGTGCTTCCTTAATTCTACCAGACATTTCACGATGAGTATGGTGCCAGCGAGCATAAGTTAGGAGTAGACCTACATAACTAACCAGCTCCGATGGCTCAGTTGGTAAAGCGTCCGCTTCGGGGGTGGAAGATGTAGCTTCAGTCCTGGGTCGGGTCACAGCTAAGACTTTGGAAGACAAGTGGAAGATTCAGCATTAAGGGGAAGTTCAACGACTGGTTGACCCGTATCAGTATAATAGTTCAGATGGGGGGACTTTCTTGCCTGCGGTAAGTCGACTCAGTGAAGCAGCACTAGATAAAAGAGCGTTGGAAATCCGTCCTGTAACAAGGAGGCACACTGAAAAATTGTTAAGTACGTTAAACCCCAAGCACTCACTCACCTACATTCCTATGCCCCAAGGATTTTCAGGCTTGAACCAAACGTTTGGTCAGTCCGTTTTAGCGTAAGTACTGTAAAGTACGATCTTAGCTTGAGTTTTAAGAACAAAAGTTAAAATGTTAGCAGATCAGATAAGGCTGTACTCTGATACAACTTTGTGATCGATCGTATATTCGTATATAGGTCACATTAATCAAAACCGTTTCCTCAAATTCTCGCTAGACACGTTGTCTGTGAATCCAAGATAAAAGCCCCGCGGACAGAAGCGGACAAAAACTTCTTCGGACAAAAGCCCCGTCGTCTTAATTAACCGACAAAATATATCCGACAAAATAGGATGTTAAATATTTTTGGACGGGAATTCATATAGAGTGACTTTGTTTTCCATCTAAAAATTTATCATCAAAGCGTATCCCCCACTCTGTTACTCAGGTTTAACATGTATCATCTCAGAAGCGTTGTACACGTACGTCTCTAATATTATGAGCGAATGCTTTTCGTCGAGCAAATTTATTCTACCACTATATTTAATTTCTTTGGCTGAAATATTTCAGTAAGTCATACAGGTTATAGCTTACTACGATTCTCAGTATCATCAAGCAGCTTCCGCAAGGTATGCATTTTGAGTCGGTTTACAGGCATCTTATGCAATTTTAAGTGTTCACTATGACAAATGTATTTAAAAAAGTGTACCGCAATTGTGTACCATACTTGTAGACTTCTCTAGTTTTCATATAAGCCTGGAATGTAGGTCAACCATTCTGTATGAGAGATATACTGCTCTTTCTGATGTCGTCAAAACAGTTAGAATGCATGGAGGTAAAACGAGTAAGAAGGGGTTCCAATGATTGCAAACATGTATTGAAATCTGAAACATCACTTCAGGGAGAATATTTTAGCTTTTCTCAAACAAACAACTTATGCCATTTACCATATACACTTAATTTATTTATTTATCTATTTATTTGATTGGTGTTAAACGCCGTACTCAAGAATATTTCACATATCCAACGGCGGCCAGCATTATGGTGGGAGGAAACCGGGCAGAGCCCGGCGGAAACCCACGACCATCCGCAGGTTGCTGCAGACCTTCCAACTTACGGCCGGAGAGGAAGCCAGCATGAGCTGGACTCACAGCGATTGCACTGGTGAGAGGCACCTGGGTCATTACGCTGCGCTAGCGCGCTAACCGACTGAGCCACGGAGGTCCCCATATACACTTAATACTGTCCGCGGGGCTTATGTTCGTCGGGGCTTTGTCCGCGGGGGCGGGGGGCTGGGGGAGCCCGTGGGGTTTTTGTGGGCTGGGACATTTGTCCGCGGGGCTTATGTTCACCGAGGCGTTTGTCCACGTTTTTTTTTTTTGTCCGCGGTTTTTTTTGTTTTTTTTTTGTCCACAGGGTTTTTTATCCGCAGAGGATTTTGTCCGTCCCCATAAGCTGTAGGCTAATGATAATATAATATTATTTTGCAAAATAAGCCTAGGGGCCTACATATGCTGAAAACAAATGCAACAGGACATGTGTCCATAGGATACAGAATGGTGTAGCGAGTAACACAGCAACGACTATTTTTACCTCCATCTGAGGAGAAGTAATACCTGCCTAATCTGCATATCTTAATACTTTCCCCACTATTATAGCATATCGTACTGCGTGATATTCAGATTAATAAAAAAGAGGCAGGGCAATTATGCACGGGGCAGGTTTATCTGATAAATATAAACGGTGAAGTGCCATTTTTACTGATTTCTCAAAGACAAACCTAGCGCACCAAATGCCATTATCTTAATGGTTTTCAGGAGAACGCGCGTATATTTCCATTCTGACTTTGGTAGATACATACACATTTTCGCTGTGAACACATATGAAAAAATACGAGGCAGGAGTTTCTTGAGAGGCTTGTAGGCCCTACGCTTGTTTTTGGCCGTGAAAAAGGATCGGCCATATCAGCTGTGTGACGCGGACACATGAGGTTTGTTGTGATTAAACGTGATGTATAGGCTCCATACGGCCATTAATTCACACGGAAAAAATATTCAGGCTAAAAAAAAACAACGATAAACGAGGGGAAAAAAGAAAAACGCGATATGGTGGTTCAGGAATAATTTTATGCATACGCTGAAAAAGGCTGCGAACGCTACACGTCGTGTCTGCATACACTGTATACTAACAGTACATAGTCTTTATCATATACATGTCAGCTCTGTAAGTACATAGGCCTAATAAGTATGTATAGGGTTTACTTCTGGCGAGCACGTGCGATGAACATCTGTTGAAATGAGCGCCCCGTCACGTGAATTTGCCCAACTATTGTCTGCAGAGGACTACATTGAGTAGCCACGGTTCTTGCCGCTTTCACACTGCATGCCAAAACTGTGCATGGAAATAACGGGTGTGCACGTGGTATTTATTTATTTATTTCATTCGTAACCCCTTCCTGTGACGTCCGTTATGTTTTAATGAACGTGTCTGTGTTTAGCTAAAGGTCTGTGGATATAAACAGGGAGTAACCCATTCCGACAGGGACTAGCATACATCCAATCTTCAACATGACGCAAACTAACTGCTGGACAGGTGAGGGATTATTGCCACTTGAGTTCCCCCTCAATTTCAATCTCACCTCCGAGTTTTACGTACCGGCATGGTGATATATATTTTTGAATTTAAAGTTGACAAATTTACTGCATCAAGGTTAAGGAAAATCAGTGCGTTCATATAACCTATACGTAAGTACCATAGCTCCTGCTAGACGTTTAGGGTTACATGGAAATGCTGCAATGTGTCGCATGATGCGCACGTAGAGGATCGGTATGAAGAATGGTTTGGTTATAACAACACCGATGTTTTCACATAATCCTCGCTGGTTCAAACGTTAAAAATGCTGGCTCACGGAAACTGCCAAACCCTTGGTGAATGCATGAGGTCGCGTGTTCGAATCAAACTCTCACTCCTTTGGCTGCGGCTTTACGTACTGAGAAATGACCGTGGTTTACTCTCCGGCACTCTCCACCCATAAATCTAACCGATGTCATACTACAGGAGTGAGCATTTCTTAAGTACGGCAACAATTGAAAGCAACACTTTACAGAAGTCGTACACCGTCGATTGCTCGACGAAAATAAATAACAACGAAGAACAAGTTTTAGTGAAACTGGACAAACAGAATAACATTTATGACCCCAGACCATTCTAGACTGGAAACAAACGGAGCTTATCAGTCCCATTCAAAATCAGGCTCTGTACAATCTGACAAGTTAAAATCTGCATCCTGGCACAAATCTTCTTCGCTGCAATCTGCGCATGGTACCTTTATACTGGGGTTGTTCACGGTGCCCGGATGTATTAAAGGGTCTCTTTCCAAACTATCAGGGGGCACCAGGGTGGTAGGAGGGGCTCTGCACCCTGGAACACATGGAACAACGACGTTCAAACAAAGGACGAATCAACAACATTCAAGAACAGGAAGGACATATAAAAAACATTACAACTGAAATTTATCAAGATTATTTTAATTTTGATTTTACGCGCCTTAAACAAATCCAAGATCATCATTTAATCTGATCCAAGATCATCATTTAATCTGATCCAAGATCATCATTTAAACTGATCCAAGATCGTCATTTAAACTGATCCGAGATCATCAATTAAACTGTTGATTTCTAAAACGAGACAGTAAAACAGACACTTTCCAACATAAAATGTTAAAAGCAACAATGTTTTTTTTTTACCAGTTTGTGAAGGATAAGCCTGTGTTAAATGTGGAGCCATTTATAGTGCCGTATACAGTATTTGATATTCTGTACATCACTAAATTTAGACTGCAGCCACTGTCGATGTTCAGTATAAATATGTAATGGAAATCACAAGTTGTTTACCACTGGGTTTCTGCTTTCGCGTCTCGCTCCGTTTTTTTCTCTGGACGTACTCAATCGTCTTCGCCATGAGTTCAATTTCGACTCCTGAAAATCAAGTACAGTACACAGTTAGTACAGCTATAGGGTATGTTAGGGCCGTGCGCAAAATAACGCAACCAAATGCTAAAGGGACGTAACTTCTGTCTAATGTCAGAAAGAACGCAAAACACTTAACGAGTACTGAAGGGCTTCGGTCCTAATTAACACTGTCGCACGTAGGATTTGGTCTTGAATGTGGTAATGCAATTTAATGTAATTTGCTTGGTAAATCACGTTTTGCACATAAAGTAATGTGTTATATATGACCAAGTTTTTCAAAATCATTAGCTCACCACATATTTTGCATAGAAATTCATGTTTTGTAAATAAAGCTATGTACTATGAAGACATTTTTTTTTTAAATAATTAGCTCAGCTTGTTTAAAAGGAAAAGTATATTCACACATTTTAAAAAGAAATGCAGCAAATAATATGCTCTGAGTTATTTCGGAAGAGGGTAGAAACAGATCCAAACGGTCATTTTGTTCTGAGATGCTTGGTAATCAACTTTTAATTTAGAATTCTTAGAAGGCACGAATGCCTAAAGAGCAAAACAGCGCATGTTCACGTGCGCTCTCCAGGTACAGAAATAAGTCACGCATGGTTGGTTAAAACTGATAGCATGGCGGCACTTTGCATGGTTGGTTAAAACTGATTGCATGGCGGCGCTTTGCATGGTTGGTTAAGACTGATAGCATGGCGGCGCTTTGCATGGTTGGTTAAAACTGATAGCACGGCGGCGCTTTAGATTTTCACAATGTGCACGATTTTGCTTCCTTTGAACTTCAAACTACTGCCTATGCAAAATCACAAAATTAAATAGGTATGTATTTTTGTTTTTCATTTTGGGATACTTTATCGAAGCATATGTGCATTTGGTCTACTGTTGTCTTTTATTTTAAAATACTAACCCTAATCAGACCAACATTATTGACAGAAGACAACGGTTTTATATGCTATATACTTACGGTGTCTTTCTAGCAGTTGTTGGTCTTCGTCCCATCCCTGGCTGTAAACCATGTCTTGTGGCCAGTCAGCTTCATCATAGATGTTCACAAGTGGCTCCAAACCGATGCGGGAGAGATAAGAACTCAACCAGTCTTTGAACCGTCAAAAATGTATTCATAAATATACTACGGTTTCATGTGATCCAAAAAATATAGTCTGCAAAGTACAATGGCGATACATCTGTTGCAGACATATTCGCCAGTGCTTATTCTAAACTTTGGAGCACGAGGCAATTATGCTCAGTGAAATAAGGGGTACAACTCCAAATCCGCCAGGTACACGTGGTGTGGGTTCAAACCCAGCCTTGGTCGTGGAATGAGCAAACTAATTTTGACCACAGGTATGATATAAACATCAGTCAAATAAATAAATAAATAAATAAGCCTCATCATACTAATCTTAATTGCCGCAATCCACATGTTTTATTGCTACATCGAAATTGTTACGATCGTTAAATTCACATGTAGTTTTAATTAATAATTAACTCTCCCCCACCTTTGTTAATTAGCCTGTTGTAGATGAGACAGAGAAGGAAGGGAGCACAGGAGACTAGTGAGCAGACCGTGTTACTGATCGGGAGTTGGTCTATCCTTTTCAACAAGGCCTGTGTACAAGGGAAAGGAAAATCATACAGTCTTAAAATGATGGGTTATTGGTTTGGAGTTCACTGTTCAACGTACATAGCTGGGACTATAGCTATCAGCCGCCAAAGGTCTGGCCCCGGGATCACCAATTAACGGATCTCAAACTTAAGTTAAAATTTCAAATCATATTAATATTGTCCTTTTTGATGTAACTAGGTGCAGGTATTGCTTGGCACCGTAAATTTTGGATAAGTTATTGTACAACAAATTTCAGCTAAAATAACGGTAAGGAACATACCAAATTTATTGTTTCAAATTGTGACTTAAGTCTAAGATAGCCACGTGATCAGGAGACCAGCACAAAATAATCTGCATCTTGCTTGACAAACAAAATTCACCATGACTTCATACACTAGTATTCAGGTTGCCTTTTTGTGTTGCTGACGATCACTGAAGTTTCATTCATTCACATTTTTATCACGCACGATTTCAAACCATATACCACTTTATGCGACAGGATGGCTCGAAATCACTCAGCCAATATATCAGTCCGCCTACACAAATGAAACCTAAAAATTGCTCTTGCATGACAAACACTATACAGTTTTCTTGATCCTTTTTTACTCAGAACTCTTTTAACGTCCGTGTGTTACCATTCCTAGGAGCGCACGACTGATATCAGTGGGTTTCGCAAAGGCCTATAAGACATTATGAAACGTTACACTCGTTTTGTTAATATACGTTTATAATGATTTTATCATGATGCTAATTTAAGTTTATATACTTCCTTATCTTAAGAATTCACTGTACTTTTACTTCCACGCAGCTTCAGTGTTGCCTTACTAGTAAAAGATGAAACAGTCAATGAGGTATTTACCCATACTGCTTCAAAAAATCCAAAGTTCGGTCTGAACTCGGCAAAGATCTTTTGCCAATCGTCACTTCCGGTACATGTCGCGGAACGGAATTTCCACCAATGGCATTCACTTGTATCACCATGGCAGCATCCCATAAATTCTGGCAATTGAATAAGCCAAACATCTCCATCCGGGTCGTCCAGCCTGATTTAAAAAAAGAGAAAAATGAATGTGATGTATATGTATAAATTTTAACTGAAGACATGGCCTGTTTCACACGCCAGTGTGCATGGTAAGATGTAAACTATCAGACTACCACATGAGCTTTTTGCTACACCTGAAAAAAATTCTGGCAGAATTTCTGTGACACATGCCTCTTAAGTTTTGATGCTTAAAAGAGAACCCCAACACCTTATTTTAATACTAAATGTTCCATAGACACAATATTTTTGCTTTGTAAGCTAATTATGTAAACTGCATTTAAAAAAACATTATTTGAGCTAGTTCCATTTTAAAAACCTAAATTGGACTAAATTGCACAATTTTGGCATTGCCCTGATCGGAATCGAACCAGGTAGCACAAAAGCATCTATGCGCAACTTAGAAGGTCCAGCTTTGGGGTTCTGCTTCAAAACAGATAGCAGAACAGAAAATTGAATCGGTATTTTCAGGCAAAAGACATAGGCTTAAAGTACCAAAACTCCCTTAATACACATATGTTCACATGCATGTCTCAGTTCGTGAAGTGTCTTTCAGATGCATTTGGCAGAACTAGTTAAGTGGCGTAGCGTTGGGGTTTTAATGAAGAGTGTGACCAAATGTATATAGGCCTACGTGTGGTCGCATGCAGAATATACAAAAGCTCGCTGAAAAAAGCCTAGTGTCGGTTTCATGAAGCTTCGTGTTACGTTGCCCTTAGCTAAGTGCACTTTATATCTCTACAACATATGTTGCCATGGTAGTTAAGGGCTTACTTAGCCAAGCGAGCTTCATGAAATCGGTCCCCATATAAAGTTAAGTTGAATTATTAGTAGTTATTGTTCGTAAATTCAGAACACAATTTGTGTCAACTCGTAAAGTGGCCATGAACTTTAGCAGAACTTACATGGTCACCTACACTGGCGTAAATATATAACCATTCTGGCTGGGGGGTAAATCTACTCCAGTTGGACACTTTATTTATTTATGATTTATTCATTTATTTATTTGACTGATGTTTAACACTAAGACAAGAATTTTGGCTTGCATATACCACAGTGGTTAGGTTTATATACATGCATGGGTGGAGGGAAGTGGAGTAAACTATTGTTCTTAATTCGCCATCACACGGTCACAAGGGCCTGACAATCGCAAGGAGCCAGCAAATGCCCCATTCATCTGTTCTCGGCGAACACAAGATACTCGCCTCTCAATCAAAAGACTTTCTTTGCTCCACTACTGACGAAATGTCAGATTTAACATTATTTAAGTTCTACATAGCAGTTCTGTTTTAAGAATATAACAACTTCCTTACTAAATTCTTGAGCACGGCATTAAACACCAATCAACCGATCAATCAATCAATAAATACTTACTGGTCAATATCCCCATATGCCATCTTGTCTCTGTTCGGGATTTCTTCTTTCTCCCAACCGTTTAGTGCCAATATCAGGCAGACAGCAGAAACGCACACGAGTTTAGAAAACATCTTCTTTGCTGTATAAATACACGTTTTGATGACTCTGTAGGTTCATATAAGTCGCTAACTTCGCGGTCTGATTGAATTCTTCCCAGGAAAGCTATTCTGCCATTGTGGTTGACAGCGTAACTATGGTATGACTTGCCCTTTGTTGCGTCAATTACGGACGTTACCGAATACGACGCTTGCCACCCGTTACGTTCCGTATTACGTCGGTGACGCTCGGTTGTTTTCGTGCGTCTTTCCAACTGTGCTTGGACAAGGACGTCGACGTTTTTATACTTTCCCAATTGTTCAAAAGTGCACTTGAACTGTCAAACATCAGTATGCCACGAGATACTGCAATCTTTTCAGTACTTTCTGGAATGCATGGGTGCATTATCTTCTAGGTTTCGTCCAAGCTCTGTCCATCTTCTATCACCTGACATGGACATGGAAGCTAAATAATTTATTAGACTTTAAGTGCCGATTAAATAAACAGTTGGCATTGCCATGTACATACAACAGGAAAGCATACAACGAGACGTTTTCTTATTAGAACAATACCGTAATTCATTCAACTGATTAAGATTTAAAGGTCTCTTTAAGAGCTTTAAAAGTACAGGGAATCGTACAATACCAGCGGTAAACCAACGACCAAAAGTCCGGTAAGTTAAACAAACTTTCCCGCGTGTGACATATATACTCGGTCAAAAAAAAGCTACCGTACATTAAAGTTTTCAGAATTGCAGAAACGATTGAACGAATAACAAGTACTTATCCTACATTAATATTCGTTCTAAACGACGTCGGAATACGCATCCACAGAGGAAACTACGCGGTACATGAAATATACGGACCACGCGACACTTTTGCCACGTGGTAAGTATTTAACGACTTTGCATGCTTCGATTTGCCAGTTTTGTGTGTCATTGAATAGTCACACTTAAGCCATTGCAAGCGTTCACTCATTCACTCAACGACATTACGATGTCATGCTAAGTCTGAGTTAAACGAAAGTTATCAGACGGTTACTGCAGGATTAACACAACAGGAGGTCGCAAAGCAGATGCATCGTCAAAGAAACACCATGGCCAAGCTCGCCCAACGCCAGGGAATTTTTCATCACGTAAGGATCGTTCACGCTCAGCCACGGGTGACAACGCCTGTGCAATATCGATGGATTAGTTTGACACATCTCAGAAACAGCCGCAGAAATCATTGGAATCATTCCACACCGTCGTCGCATAAAACCACACACTGTAAGAAATCGTCCGCTAGAGATTGGGTAACTTTGATGGAACGAAGATGCACAGAAACCATCCACGCTGGTGGATGACGCTCTCGTCACTGACCTTGACAACCTTTATTGTGACCCTTCCTCCGTAAATGACCTTGAAAACACGTTAGTGGATAACCATGTTTGCCTGCTCATCAAAAATTGGTTGCTCTTGGACCATGAAAAAAGGAAAGAAAGGCTATAAACCCTACAGTCTGTCGAGTGCCCTGCAACGCTAGGAGTCTGTCAAATGCCTGGCAAAGTTAGGAGTTTGTGAAGTGCCTCGCAAAGCTAGGAGTTTGTCAAGTGCCCATCAAAACTAGGAGCCTTTCAGGTAGCTGGCGAAGCTAGGAGTCTGTCCAGTGCCCGGCAAAGCTAGGGGTCTGTCAAGTGCCTGGCAAAGCTGGGAGTCTGTCAAGTGCCTGGCAAAGCTGGGAGTCTGTCAAGTGCCCCGCAAAGCCAGGAGTTTGTCAAGTGACTGGCAAAGCTAGGAGTAAGTCAAGTGCCTGGCAAAGCTAGAAATAAGTCAAGTAGCAGGCGAAGCTTGGGCGGTTGTTTTCGTAGTAGACTCAAGCATGCTTGATCTGAGCTAACCAAGCAGTGCCTGCCTCCCAAATAATCCTCTTTAAAGTGAACATAAAGTCTGTCACTAAAGCTGAATTAATTAATAATGTAGTATTTCAGAAATGTTCCAAAAATATTTTTAAAATTCTGCATCGCTTATCAACAAAATAAATAGCAAGCAATCGTCAGTACCTGGCCACTCACTTCGTGACGCCATTTTGCCATGTTATAGATATCTAGAGTGTCGTCACAAAAACTCTGCTCCGTTTCAAAGGGCCGATGTTTCTTTTAGTTTGGCACTCGGTCAGGCCGATGTTCGTGGACTCAAGCGTTGTGTATAGCGGTCCTGCTCGTCCTCGTCCTGCATGGATGTAAACATTAGGCCAGGCCTCAGGCGATTTACCGAGCATAGCAGCACATTCTAATTGATAACAGACCCTTTCGTTCACATTTTGGGAAGATATTTTAGTAATAAAACTGACTTTCCTGCGGAAAAATAATGCCAAGTCACAATATTTTTCTTCAAGCAATGACTCTCGAGAGGCGGCTTTCTTGCCAGCCCACCCTGACAAGTTACTGCAGGACCCTGCGCAACATGTAGACCTACGCATTGTGACACGGGCAACCGTCCTCAGTTAACTGCTAATAAATGTGTGGACAAAAATGCACCAGTTTAACACTTAAACTAACTGCAAAATCCACTTTATTGCATCAGTATCTGTCTATCCACTATAAGAAACCACACCGACAATCGAGAACCAATAGTTTTTTTGACGTGACAGCCAATTAACGCGTGACACTTTCAGCGCTAGTGATTGATCAAGTTCATGAGGGCTTCTACAACATGGCGACTTGCAGTGAATTGTCCGTCAGTGCCATATCCCCACCGCTGAATCTCATCTTCTCGGCTTTCAATACTTTATAGAAGTTTTTACACATTTTTCTCTGATAACTGTGTCCTATATCATTTCTCTATGCATATATAGTGGCAGACTTTATGTTCACTTTAACACTTTTTCAATATCAAAAGAACTCCCGGAAGCAGGCAACACAGGCAACTTAGTCATGGCCCAACTTAGTCATGGCCCAACTTAGTCATGGCCCAGATCTTTGCCCACATACAGTACGTGTATATTTGTATTATTAAATGTTTTGAGATTTATACCCATGGTAAACTACTAACCTTATGAACAGATTAGATGATATTCACGCAAGTCCACCTTAACTGCGCCATAAGAGCTATAAATGGTTTATTGCAACCAATGCCGCGAAAACTTTGAAGATTCCCTGTCTGATGTTTCAATTCCTAACTGTAAACAAAGACTATCAAACAATGAGTGCGGTCAGAATGATTTATTTATTTCATTGGAGTTTTACACCGTACTCAAGAATATTTCACTTATATGACGGCGGTCAGCATTATCGTAGGAGGAAACCGGGCAGAGCCCGAGGGACACCCACGACCATCCTCAGATTGTTGGCAGGCCTTCCCACGTACGACCGGAGGTGAAACCAGTCTGAACTCTGGACTAGAACTCACAGCAACTGCACTGGTAAAAAGCTGATGGGTCATTGTGCTGTGCTAGCATGATAACCGCTTGGCCAGAATGAACAAGCAAGGCTTGTCTCTATTTATTTATTTAATTAGTGTTTTACGCTGTACCCAAGAATATTTCACTTGTGCGACGGCAGCCAGCATTATGGTGGGCAGAATCTGGGCAGAGCCCAGGGAATACCCACGACCATCCGCAGACTGCTGGCAGACCTTCCCACGTACGGGCTTGATTCTGGCGTTTCAGTGCACAGGTTTGTGTACTGCTTGATATAAAGGCCGACGTGTGGACATGTACCCATGAATAAGGCATCCTACCGTATTGGAGAAAATCCATCAGACATCCTGACATGGTTACATGAGAGCTTCTACAAAATTATCTGCATGTTTCTGCAACTAAAATCTTGCGTAACAGTTTCTCTGAAATTTTGTCAGGCTTGAATAAATAAGGAAATGTCACGGTTTAAGAGATATATGAAATGTGTCAATCTTGCCAAGCTGGAAGAAACACGAAAATTTTGAAATTTTGCTAAGGTGGAGGAAATGTGAAAATTTTTCCAAGGCTGAAGTATTAAGGAAAATCAAAGCCTAAAGATTAAGTCTATTGCTCAAGCAATTTTATAATATTTTATAGAAAAGCAAAAAATCAGTTTCATCACTTCAGTTTATTAATATTTAAAGACAAAATATGTAAATTCCTACATAATTTCATATTTGTTATCAGTAACCAGGGTGGTTTCTCAACCATTAATGAAACATTTCAGATCTGTCAGAACATATTCTGTTCAATAATTTATGTAGCCGATAAAATAAAAAAAATAACTTACAAGTGAAACAATTAGCATAAGTTCCACTACATACAGCTAACAGCATTTCATGAAACTCTTTTATTTTGTGTTTACTGATAGCCGAAAGCGACCATAAATGTCTTGTACAATGGTATCTTCATTCTAAACACTAAAGCGGTGTGGCACATTATTAACACATGGCTTTAGAAAAAATGAATAGTTTGATGCCTTGAATGTTCTACATCAAAATGAGGTGGTGACTCATAAAAAATTGTTTTCATATCACAGACGTGTGCTAAGATGAACACAAATGGACGGTTAAATGACTGAAGAGTGAAGAAAATTGAGAAGGTTAAGAGCATTATCCAAAAATATAAATGAACAACTTTTAACAGCACCAACAAGAAAGAACTTGGAATGTTTTTAAAAAAAAAGATCACAAATGTATATCCTCCACAGGCATGGAGTCAGGTTTGCTAAAAGAGGACGTCCCTAAACCAACATGAGGTCTAGTTTTGGCCTGCCTCAACCTGAAAATACAGAAGTAGAAGAAATTTAGACAACACTAATACAAGACTCTAATGTCTTGGTATCCACACCCCACCCACCTTCCAACAAGCGGCTTTAATTTGTTAAGATTAAGTTTCTAAGACCACTGCCTATTTTTTTCTAATTAATCTTAACATTTTGTATAAATTAACAATCATAGCTCTCAGAAATGTTAACTCTACCTCATTAATTAAATCTTACTTTATAGACTCACTTTATTGTTACAATATGATATCTTCACACAAACATTTTGGCCATATCGCATGCACTTTTATCACTATTATCTATTGTGCATATTGTTAGTACTTATCTATCACAGTATTTATCATTACATAAAATGTTGATGGCATATGTATCCTATATATGGCACAGCTCTACACAACGGGATACTTCTCTACACAACGGGATACTTCTCTACACAATGGGATACTTCTCTACACAACGGGATACTTCTCTACACAATGGGATACTTCTCTACACAACGGGATACTTCTCTACACAATGGGATACTTCTCCTACACAACGGGATACTTCTCTACACAACGGGATACTTCTCTACACAACGGGATACTTCTCTACACAACAGCATACTTCTCTACACAACGGCATACTTCTCCACATAACGGGATACTTCTCTACACAACGGGATACTTCTCTACACAACGGGATACTTCTCTACACAACGGGAGAGAACAAGTTCTTTTGGAGCCTTATTCCTGCCATGTTCATACCAACAATAATATCAGTATGTTTCTGTTGTAAATCTTTTTGCCTACTGATGTGAAATTGTACCCTATGATTCTGGTGAAACAAAAGACTTCAGACTTCAAAACAAAGGAATTCAACAGAAAGTGGTCTCATTTTCCTACAAAAAACCCCCCAAAAACCACACTTTAACCTTCATAGAAGAGATTACAAATGCTCAGATTATTTACTTTTTGAAACTCTTCAACGTATCAAGTGGGTATGGTCAGTTGCCAAATGTATACAGCATATTTTTGTCTAATCCAATGAAAAACAATTTTCCCCTTGTGTACCTATTTGTAATATGTCTACACATGTACTCTCGATACGGATCTTACTGATGACTGCCATCATGACCTCTTATAACATTCATGGGATCGAACAAGACCTACAACACTTCACAGTAAAACTGGTAAAATACATGAAAAACTGTCCTTATTTTGTCAACTGGATAACTTTTCCCATGAAACTCAGGTCTAAGCTGGAGTAATCACTGAGTACTAATTGACTAGTTTGCACATAAATCTTGGTTATAAGGTAAGGGATGAACAACAGTGTTGGCCCAAATCACTTAGGCAGGAAACTTTATCACCTTACAAGTACTCAATAAAACTGAGGAGAGGAGAAGAGAATTAAATGGACTTTTCCTTTAGACGCTGACCCACCTGGGTAGGGGCATCCCCCCTGTGTGTGATAGTGGACTGTTCTAGCTTCTGTACCATCAGACGAGACTCGGCTAACAGACGGTGGAGTTTGCTGGTTGGGGAGACGCTCTCCTACAAACCACAATAAAGTGCACTGTTTTAGTTTTTATGTTCCATCATGATAGGCACAATGTGGAGGTGGGTGGGTGGAGAATGTCTTTGCTCCACACACTCCCAAAGTTTGCAGGGGAATGGTCTCCTTGATGAAATGAAAGTTACACTGACTGACAGAAGACTTTTATGTATTGTAATTAACATTCATTGTATCGGCTTTCCCCCAGGCTCTGCCCGCTTTCCTCCCACCATCATGCTGTCCATCATAAACGTGAAATAGTCTGAGTACAGCAAAAACACCACAACAATAAATTGATCATAACACCCATAATTTTAGGCTATCAAACTTCCTGTTCATCATTAAAACCTAAAGTTTTGCTGAGGTAAATGGAAGATTTTAAGACCAAATACAGAATTATCTAAAATACCTGCTAGTCATATTAAAGATCATGATGTGACGTTTCACGGAAAACTTACTTCTCTTCCACTTGTGACAGAGATCTCCAGGTCTACAGTGTTCATAGATATCAGACTGGACTCTGCTGTTCCAGGACAGTCTGGGTCCTGCAAGAACTTCATGTACAACTCGTCAAATTTCTGCCGTTCCTCTTCCAAGCTTGTCTCTTTATCTTCAGATTCTGCGACTGCTGATGTTGCGATGCTACCAGACATTAAATCTGGCTGCGTTGACAACAAGGGATTGTGAGGAGTTGATGTTTCTTTGTGCGCTACTGGTGACCTTGTCTCAAGGTCAAAGGCTGCTGGTGCATTTGGGGGTGATAATACTTCGTTCTGTGATGTCAACATTCCATCACAACAGTACTCTAGTCCATCAGCATTCACCTCTGGTATTCCATCAGAGTTCACACAAGATGTCCTTGTAGAAGAAGCATTGAGCTGAAGTCCTGGATCTGACTGGCTGTCAAACAAAGCAACAGTACAATGTCAATAGAATAAAACAAAAGAAAACAAATGACATAAACGCAATAAATATGGTTCTGCTCGTAGCCTGAAATGTACAACCACTGCTGAAAACCTCCCAAATCTGAATTATGGCTAATTAACATAATCCAGACTGACCAATGGACATGATTGTAACATCATCATGCCATTGCTGTGTAGTTACTGCAAATGAAAGAAGCAGGGGAGTGAATACAGGCCAAAGTTTACCACGTTTATTGAGATCAGGT
Organism: Liolophura sinensis; assembly: GCF_032854445.1. Taxonomy (NCBI): domain Eukaryota; kingdom Metazoa; phylum Mollusca; class Polyplacophora; order Chitonida; family Chitonidae; genus Liolophura; species Liolophura sinensis. The sequence continues at coordinate 1,408,177 of NC_088304.1, forward strand.
TTTAGGCAATGCGACTATTTATGGTCCTTGACACCAGGTACTGCTGAAAGTTTTTATTTCCCTGGAAATGCAAGGCTCGGTAGTTGACAACATGCCTCTTGTAAGCTTGTGTGAATATTAACGAAGACACACCTGCACTTCAATCAATGCAAATTTGTAACTGTTTTTTGTTGTACAGAGTATTGATTGGCTGACATGGGTAACATCATTCAGAAAACCAGGTCTCTGTTGACAGCATTTGGTCGGTAGATTTGAATGGTCTGTCATGGAGAGAGTAGAAATATGGTTGCAATATCAAACAAATTCTAAAATATAAATTCACTCACTCATGCTATACTAAAATGCACAGCTAACACTACCTGTAGGCGAAAAAATCCTTATTTCTAAAATATGTCTCTTACTTTTGAGAAGAATTTTTTCATCAAATTGGTTTGTGTATTCAGGTGTGATGTGACTTACACATGACATATCTAGACTTTCTGTTTCTAAAAAAAATTGTTTTGAGCATACACAATTTACAAAACATTATATTCCTCTATAATGACAAAGATGTTAATTTAGCGCTTACGCTTGAACTTAAGATCAGGAAAATGGACACTGGTCTAAGTCTGTGCTAAACTTAAAGGAGAATAAAATTTAAATATCAAACAAATACCACTGAAAAGAGTATGCATTTCCTCACAGGTGCATGCCATAAAAATTTTGATATGTACCTCATGTTGATAAATTATAAATAAATTCAGCACCAAAATCCGCTGTGGGCAACTCCATTTTGCCTAAGATCTAATCCTGAAGTCTTCTGTATTAGACGGGGAATTGCCGTCGGAAACCGCTGAAGTGCAGTTCGTACACTTCCGGTAGAACACTTCTTTCCAGAAGGTAGCAAACAGTACAGTTCGTTTTCTGCTTGACAATAGGGAAAACAGAATGTCGGACGTAGGTTTCGAGTTTACACGAACAAGCCAGCAGTTTTAACGACTCTCATTGGCTGAGAGACAACACACTCCCAGCATAAATTACAGGGTATTAAAGATGGAGGACGCGATAAATGCGATTTATGCCAGCTTTGCCGTTATCAGGCTTTATGTCTATGGAGAGCAAAAATGGCAAAATTATGCCGCAGGCACCACCAGATAGAAAAAAATGTGCTCTTTTCAGCCTATAGTATCATTTTTTAAAAGTTTTCTTCTCCTTTAAGATTCTGCGACCTGATTTTCATACGTTATAAAACAATGTCACGAGTTCTTTTCCATTTCACTATGATCCCTTGACTGAATTCAACATTGCAACACTTTTGACCCAGTTACAGATTAGTCTGAATTAGGTCATCCAATGAATTCTCTCAGCACATACCTTCAGACACAGTGTGTTTCTCATTCTATATGTTGCGTAATCATGTGACCTCAGCAAATCTGCCTTGAGCAACACTCTGATTGGCCATAACAGCTTCTATGCTCTAGCACTACAATGGCAGTAACATCTTATTTGTGTTTAAACTGAACTTGAACTACTCTGTTGTTTCTATCTGATTTGAGTGAGGTGTAACAAATGGTAACACCACCTACCTTTTGCTCAAGGTGACTTGTTGTTTTTCTATGATGTCTTGAGAAGAGTCCAGGTTAAGCTGGAGTAAAGAGAGTTCTCTCTGCTGACGGTCATACAACTGGTGGGAGAAAAATGAAGAACATCATACAACTGGTGGGAGAAAAATGAAGAACATCATACAACTGGTGGGAGAAAAAGGAAGAACATCATACAACTGGTGGGAGAAAAAGGAACAATATCATACAACTGGTGGGAGAAAAAGGAAGAACATCATACAACTGGTGGGAGAAAAATGAAGAATATCATACAACTGGTGGGAGAAAAATGAAGAATATACAACTGGTGGGAGAAAAAGGAAGAACATCATACAACTGGTGGGAGAAAAATGAAGAATATCATACAACTGGTGGGAGAAAAAGGAAGAACATCATACAACTGGTGGGAGAAAAATGAAGAATATCATACAACTGGTGGGAGAAAAAGGAATAACATCATACAATTGGTGGGAGAAAAATGAAGAACATCATACAACTGGTGGGAGAAAAAGGAAGAACATCATACAACTGGTGGGAGAAAAAGGAACAATATCATACAACTGGTGGGAGAAAAAGGAAGAACATCATACAACTGGTGGGAAAAAAACGAAGAATATCATACAACTGGTGGGAGAAAAAGGAAGAACATCATACAACTGGTGGGAGAAAAAGGAAGAATATCATACAACTGGTGGGAGAAAAAGGAAGAACATCATACAACTGGTGGGAGAAAAATGAAGAATATCATACAACTGGTGGGAAAAAAATGAAGAACATCATACAACTGGTGGGAGAAAAAGGAATAACATCATACAACTGGTGGGAGAAAAAGGAACAATATCATACAACTGGTGGGAAGAAAGGAAGAACATCATACAACTGGTGGGAGAAAAAGGAAGAATATCATACAACTGGTGGGAGAAAAAGGAAGAACATCATACAACTGGTGGGAGAAAAAGGAAGAACATCATACAACTGGTGGGAGAAAATGAACAAAATCATATAACTGGTGGGGGGAAAACAACAAAATCATACAACATACAACTGGTGGGCGAACAATGAAGAATATCATACAATTGGTGGAAGAAAAATGAACAAAATCATGCAAGTGGTGGGAGAAAAATGAACAAATTCATACTAATGATGGGAGAAAAAATGAATAAAATCATACAACTGGTGGGAGAAAAAAGGAATAAAATCATGCAAGTGGTGGGAGAAAAATGAACAAATACTAATGGTGGGAGAAAAATGAACAAAATCACACAAATGGCAGGAGAAAATGAACAAAATCATACCACTGGTGGGAGAAAAATGAATAAAATCATGCAACTGCATTAAGAAAAATGAACAAAATTCAACCAATAGGCCCAAAAATGCTGGAGGAAAGTGGGCAGAGCTTGGAGTATAAAATCCGCAGCCTTCAGCTGATACCCAATACACCTCCTGACTGCATGCATGAAATTTATGAACACTATCACTTGCGTACCTGTCTGAGTGTGGTCAGCTCCTGTGCACTCCTCTCCTGTTTGGACTTCAGCGACTCCATCATGTCCTTAGTTCTGCACTCTCTCTCCCCTTACAAAGAAGACATACACGGGTCAAACACATCCCTAAACTTTTGGATTTTATTTATTTTCTTGACTGCCATACTAGAGGATTTTTCACCTACACGGCAGCAATCTGGTTGATGGATCCATGAAGATTCAGGATTCACACTCAGCATAGTAACACAGACCTTTTTCATTCAACTTTGAATAAAGCTTATATTTTAGCGGCGTATTTATGTTTTGGTCATTTTTTGTCAAATCCAACCTAGTTTCTCAAACCAGTTCACATCAACCATCCTATGTGTTCTGAATCCTTAGTCAGTACCTGTTCAGGGTATGCTGCGAAAAATTTCCAAACTATCAAACAGAGTTAATGTTCCAGTTAAAACAGAATACATGCATTCAAATATAGTCCAAAATGACAACCACTAATTGTAATGACTTTTGGCTTGGACGCGGTTATGCCTCTATGCCTCGTAACTATGCCTGGATGCCTCGTAGCTATGTCACTTTGCCTCATAGCTATGCCTCTATGCCTCGTAGCTATGCCTCTATGCCTCATAGCTATGCCTCTATGCCTCATAGCTATGCCTCTATGCCTCATAGCTATGCCTCTATGCCTCATAGCTATGCCTCTTTGCCTCATAGCTATACCTCTATGCCCCGTAGCTATGCCTCTATGCCCCGTAGCTATGCCTCTTTGCCTCGTGGCTAGGCCTCTATGCCTCGTAGCTATGCCTCTATGCCCCGTAGCTATGCCTCTATGCCTCGTAGCTATGCCTCTATGCCTCGTAGCTATGCCTCTACGCCTCGTAGCTATGCCTCTTTGCCTCATAGCTATGCCTCTATGCCTCGTAGCTATGCCTCTATGCTTCGTAGCTATGCCTCTATGCCATTTCACCCAAACTTGACTTCAGGCTGCAGATGACCATGAAATGGCCAGGCAACAAAGGCTGATGGCATTTACATTCAATAGCGTTGAAACATCAGTTCTGCCAGCCTAATCTTTGTAAAGATGACAGAAATTCAGCTAAAGCTGGTACCAACAGCTTAACTGTAAACGTCCCTGGCAATTTTGGAATCGAAGGATATGGTAAGATTTACCTGCCAGAGCGAGCTCTCGCTCCAGGTCGCTGATCTTCCTGCGGGACTCCTCCATTTCCTGTAAACTGCTCTGAGACTGAGTCATCACGCTGTTGAAATTCTCTACAAAACAAATATACAGTACTAGGACAAAGTTTTTTCTCTACGCTCAATCAAGGTCTTGAGCCGGACCTTAAGCTCTTCTTCTCATCCTGTCAGTCATGACATTAGTTTTTGCCACACAGTACAAAAGCATCCAAGAAAATGTGACATCTTTTGGCCGAAGGGGCAGTATTACATCTACATGTAATCCAAGGAAAGCAGTCTGTGAAAATCTCCTCAACGAAATATCAGGCCGCATAAACAAACGCAACTCTTCGGTATAAGGTTCAGTACCACTAACACCAACTGCACAACATGTTCATCACATCTCTCCACTGCAAACATGTGCGGCTAAAATACAGAAAACTTTTGAAATTGCCACAAACATGGGGCATTTTGCTTACAATCTGCCAGCAATACATGTTTATGTCATTCTTGTAAATCTATTTTAAATTGCTACCTCTGAGCCTGCCATGGTCTCTCTTTAGCTCTGTGTATTTATGTTTCCAATCCTTGGCCTGCCTCTGCGTCTCTAGCACCAGCTCATGAGCCTCCTTACAGCGCAGGTCCATCTGTGACAGCCTCGCTCTCATCTCATTCAGGAGGACAGTCGCCTCACACAACTCCTTGTCCTTGCACAACAAAGCAAAATTGAATGTGCTATTTGGAAATTCACTTGTCTCTAGTTAATGGCCAGACTTAGAAGAAAAAATATTGAAACCTTCTTCCATCAACAATGTGTCTATATACAAACTGGATGCATCTTTTATCTTGTGTTGTTTTCTTGCATGCTGCACAATGCACATTTCCCCTCCCCCTCTCCCCAACTCCACCCAGTGATGACAAATCACTTAATAAAAACATCTGTAAACATTTGTTAGATAAATTCAAGAAAACAGAAATAAGTATACTAGTATGCTAGATGTTGTTTACCTTGCTGGCTATATATGGTCCGTTACTATGAAGACACGGTTTACCTTGCTCGCTATATATAGTCCATTACTATAAAGACAAGGCTTAACTTGCCGGCTATACATAGTCCGTTACTATAAAGACGCGGTTTACCTTGCTGGCTTTACATAGTCCGTTACTATAAAGACAAGTTTTACCTTGCTGCCTATACATAGTTCGTTACTATAAAGACATGGTTTACCTTGCTGGATATACATAGTTCGTTACTATAAAGACATGGTTTACCTTGCTGGATATACATAGTCCGTTACTACAAAGATACGATTTACTTTGCTGGCTACACATAGTCCATTACTATAAAGACAAGTTTTACCTTGCTGCCTATACATATTCTATTACTATAAAGACACGGCTTACCTTGCTGGATATACATAGTCCGTTACTATAATGACACGGTTTACCTTCTTGGCTATGTATAGTCCATTACTATAATGACACGGTTTACCCTGCTGGCTATGTATAGTCCGTTCTGATAAAGACACGGTTTACCCTGCTGGCTATGTATAGTCCGTTACTATAAAGACACGGTTTACCTTGCTGGCTATGTATAGTCCGTTACTATAAAGACACGGTTTACCCTGCTGGCTATGTATAGTCCGTTACGATAAAGACACGGTTTACCCTGCTGGCTATATATAGTCTGTTACTATAAAGACACGGTTTACCTTGCTGGCTATGTATGGTCCGTTACTATAAAGACACGGTTTACCCTGCTGGCTATACATAGTCTGTTACTATAAAGACACGGTTTACCTTGCTGGCTATATATAGTCCGTTACTATAAAGACACGGTTTACCTTGCTGGCTATATATAGTCCGTTACTATAAAGACATGGTTTACCTTGCTGGCTATATACAGTTCGTTACAATAAAGACACGGTTTACCTTGCTGGCTATATACAGTCCGTTACAATACAGACACGGTTTACCTTGCTAGCTATAGTCTGTTACTATAAAGACATGTTTTACCTTGCTGGCTATATATAGTCCGTTACTATAAAGACATATGACTGACCTTTATCTTGACCAGTGTGGTCAGCTCTGTTTCTCTGGCCTCCAGCTGACCAATGGCATTAGACAGAGCCTTAACATTCTCTGACATGTTCCTGTCCTTCATCTGTAAGAAGAGCAAATGACAGATTCACTTGTTGACTAGGTATCTGCTTAGGGTACTGGTGCCTGGTTGACTTATTTGTAACACTATGTTCCCAAGAGAAGGTTTGTAATCTAAGAAAACTATTAATGGATAACTGTCAAACTTTTTCCCCAAAATGTTTTCCCAAAAAATAACTTTTTTACAAATTTACCACAATAAATGTTGTTTGATACAGAACCACATGAAGGAGATTGATCTTACGGATTGATACAGAACCACATGAAGGAGATTGATCTTATGGAATGATACAGAACCACATGAAGGAGATTGATCTTATCGATTGATACAGAACCACATGAAGGAGATTGATCTTATGGACTGATACAGAAACACATGAAGGAGACTGATCTTATGGATTGATACAGAACCACATGAAAGAGATTGATCTTATGGATTGATACAGAACCACATGAAGGAGACTGATCTTATGAACTGATACAGAACCACATGAAGGAGATTGATCTTACGGATTGATACAGAACCACATGAAGGAGATTGATCTTATGGACTGATACAGAACCACATGAAAGAGATTGATCTTATGGATTGATACAGAACCACATGAAGGAGACTGATCTTATGGATTGATACAGAACCACATGAAAGAGATTGATCTTATGGATTGATACAGAACCACATGAAGGAGACTGATCTTATGAACTGATACAGAACCACATGAAGGAGATTGATCTTACGGATTGATACAGAACCACATGAAGGAGATTGATCTTATGGATTGATACAGAACCACATGAAGGAGATTGATCTTATGGATTGATACAGAACCACATGAAGGAGATTGATCTTATCGATTGATACAGAACCACATGAAGGGGACTGATCATATTGATTGATACAGAACCACATGAAGGAGATTGATCTTATGGATTGATACAGAACCACATAAAGGAGATAATCTTATGCACTGATACAGAACCACATGAAGGAGATTGATCTTATGGATTGATACAGAACCACATGAAGGAGATTGATCTTATCGATTGATACAGAACCACATGAAGGAGATTGATCTTATCGATTGATACAGAAACACATAAAGGAGATGATCTTATGCACTGATACAGAACCACATGAAGGAGATTGATCTTATCGACTGATACAGAGCCACATGAAGGAGATTGATCTTATGGACTGATACAGAACCACATGAAAGAGATTGATCTTATGGATTGATTTTTTTAGATGAGGTCAAAATACTTAAAATCTTGTGATATGATGCATTTGTGTCTGTGATTGATTGACTGATTTAATGATTTATTTTTAGACTGGTGTTTTATGCTGTACTCAAGAATATCTCAAACATACAACAGCTGCCGAGCCCATGGGAAACCCAGAAACATCTGCAGGTTGCTAGCAGATTTTCCCACGTAGATTCTATTAAAAATTTATGCTTACACTGTACTCAAGGTTATAGTGTTTCACTTTCATGCTGGTTCAGTGGAGAAAACTGGTTAAAGGAGAAACCATGCAGACCATAGCACAAACCACTGCACCTTAGCTACACTGCTCACGCTTAGTGCTACAATGTACAACGGCCAAATGTTGCACGAGCACCTTCTAACATCTCACCTGAAATTTACTAAGTTGCAAGGATTGGTTGCCGTTTTCAGGCACCGTTTCCCACTTTGCCTGAAATTCGCTATGTTGCATGTACTGGTGATTGTTTTCAGGCACCGTCGCACACCCTCTATGAAATTCGCTAAGTTCCATCGACTGGTTGCCATTTTCAGGCACAATCTCATATCTTACCTGGATTTGTTAAGTTGCATGGACTGGTTGCCGCTTTCAGACACCATCTCACATCTTAATTGGAATTCGTTAAGTTACATGGACTGGTTGCCATTTTCTGGAACCTTCTAACATCTTACCTGGAATTCGTTAGGTTGCTTGGACTGGTTGCCATTTTCAGGCACCATCTCTCATCTTACCTGGGATTTGTTAAGTTGCATGGACTGGTTGTCGTTTTCAGACACCATCTCACATCTTAATTGGAATTCGTTAAGTTACATGGACTGGTTGCCATTTTCTGGAACCTTCTAACATCTTACCTGGAATTTGTTAGGTTGCTTGGACTGGTTGCCATTTTCAGGCACCATCTCTCATCTTACCTGGAATTCGTTAAGTTGCATGGACTGGTTGCCATTTTCAGGCACCATCTCTCATCTTACCTGGAATTCGTTAAGTTGCATGGACTGGTTGCCATTTTCAGGCACCATCTCTCACCTTACCTGGAATTCGTTAAGTTGCATGGACTGGTTGCCGTTTTCTTGACTCATCTTGTTCAGCTCATCACGTACTTTCTGAAAATCAGCCATCTGCTTTTGTCTCTCTTCCTTCAGAGTCTTTACGTACGCTGCCAGCTTGTTTAAGCTTTTCTTGTACTCCTTGATATCACCTGCAAAGATGGACAAACGAAGCTGAACATAATCACATTTTATCTATGAGTTTGTAGCATTCTACCAAAAAAGATCAGGACTAGAATAATTCAGTTTACTCTCTTCTTCAATTTTGTGCTCTGTTGACACCTAGCTTTCTGATACTAGCGAAAAGTGACAAAATCCGTCTTAACCAATTAATGCTGTGTACAAGAAATATACCCTCGCAAACGAGTACGTTCATTGGTTGATGTGGAGGTGCATCTTCATTAAAAAGAAGTACATGTACCTGAGCAATACCTGGCGTCACTGATTGCCTACAAGTCAACTGTAAATGTCTCCATACTTAAAACCCTATCTCTATCAACAAATTCTGTAATATTTAGCCCAAATTCACCTTTCTGCTTTGTTCAGTTACAGTAACTTTCTGATGCTTACAATTTTGTAAGCAAGTAGCTATTCACTGATCACAATATAAATATCAAATAAATAAATCCCACTCACTATACAGCTTTTGCTTGTTTTTGTATAAATGTATCCTTGTAGTTTCTCCACAAAAAAAACACCAATTATTAAAACTCCACCACACAGACTATGGGTAATTCAAGAACAACAGACTGAATGGTTGCTTTTGTTTTACCTGACTGAGCCAGCGAAAACGTCACAGGTTCTTTAAGTCTGCAACTTCACTGTCATACTATACATAGCAGTTGGTCAAGTTTTATCCTCCAAACTGTTTACATAATGAGGTCATTCACTTTAAAAGGGGCCTGAGTACAAGACAACACAGATGTTTTGCAAAGTGTTGCAGCTATTTTGAATCTGCACCTGTAAAGCACACCTGGTCACAGCAGCCTACGTTCATAGTGAGCAGCCTACATTCATAGTGAGCAACCTTGTGCTCCATGGTGAGCAGTTTGTCAGTCCTCCTAGGTGAACATTAGGGTCTGGTGAGCAGACACCTTGCTCACAATGGAAGGTACAGCTCTGTGGCTCGACTGTAGATTTTTTTTTGTTTAAACTGAAACCCGACAGACGGCATGATCTGACTTTACTAGCTGTGACAAGTAGCTCTATAACTTGACCCTGTCTGTCTGTCTGTCTGTAGGTTGATTGAAATTCTGATGTCCTACCTCTAAACATGGGCCAGTCGGTCAAATTTTAACGTCAAATCTTTTTACAAGGGTCATTCCCTTAACAATAAGCCTGATTGTGAGAGATCACACTGACGTTTTGTGGGATGTGGCAGTTATTGCCCATTATGGCAGTTCTATTGGCGTACTTTCGTAGTGAGCTGACTTGTGTTCGGCTGTGAGCAGTTTCTGTCGGTCCTCTTCCCATGCCAGCAGCTGAGTCTGGTGAGCAGACACCATGCTGTTGAGCTCACGGTCCCGATCTCGCAACTCGGAGATGAGCAGCTGCAGCTCCTGACGCTGCTTCTGTATGATCCCCATCTCACCTTCACTCAGTGTGGAATACATCACCTGTAAATAGAGCCGAAAGTGGACTGGTGGAAAAAATATGCAACTAAAATTTTGTCTACAAGTATGTTACTCATTTTGCCTTATTCTGAGAGTTCTCACTGATCTCAGAAATGTGTTTGGAAAGAAAGATGATATTCTCCTCGAAAAAAGTAAGCTTCAGCACCAAAAATAACATTTCAAGACATATATTAAAATTTATTTATTTGATTGGCATTTTACTTTGTTCTTAAGAATATTTTACTTAGAAGATGGCAGCCAGCTTAATAGTGGGAGGAAACGGGACAGGGTCCGGGCGAAACCTATGACCATCTCCAGGTTGCTGCCAGACTTTTCCACGTACAGCCAGGGAGGAAGCGAGCATGAGCTAGACTTGAACTCCCAGCAACCGCACTGGTGGGAGGCTCCTGTGTCATTGTGCTGTACTGGCGTCTAACCCTCTGGAAGGCCCCTCAACACTTAAAAAAACACTGTTAGGAATTTACAAGTCTAATAAAACTGAAGGATTTCACTGATGTATTGTTTGAAAATAACCTCCTGACTGTTGATTGTCTCCGTATGACCAGTAATGTTAGACACATCCACACAGCAGCCCTGTCTCCATATGACCAGTAATGTTAGACACATCATCATAGCAGCCCAGTCTCCATATGACCAGTAATGTTAGACACATCCACATAGCAGCCCTGTCTCCATATGACCAGTAATGTTAGACACATCCACATAGCAGCCCTGTCCCCATATGACCAGTAATGTTAGACACATCCACATAGCAGCCCTCTCTCCATATGGCCAGCAATGTTAGACACATCCACACAGCAGCCCTGTCTCCATATGACCAGTAATGTTAGACACATCCACATAGCAGCCCTGTCTCCATATGGCCAGCAATGTTAGACACATCCACACAGGAGCCCTGTCTCCAATGTTAGACACATCCACATAGCAGCCCTGTCTCCATATGACCAGTAATGTTAGACACATCCACATAGCAGCCCTGTCTCCATATGGCCAGCAATGTTAGACACATCCACACAGCAGCCCTGTCTCCATATGATCAGTAATGTTAGTCACATCCACATAGCAGCCCTGTCTCCATATGGCCAGCAATGTTAGACACATCCACACAGCAGCCCTCTCTCCATATGGCCAGTAATGTTAGACACATCCACATAGCAGCCCTGTCTCCATATGACCAGTAATGTTAGACACATCATCATAGCAGCCCTGTCTCCATATGGCCAGCAATGTTAGACACATCCACATAGCAGCCCTGTCACATTATGACCAGTAATGTTAGACATGCCCACATAGCAGCCCTGTCCCCATATGACCAGTAATGTTAGACACATCCACATAGCAGCCCTGTCTCCATATGATCAGTAATGTTAGACACATCCATATAGCAGCCCTGTCCCCATATGACCAGTAATGTTAGACACATCCACATAGCAGACCTGTCACCATATGACCAGTAACGTTAGACACATCCACATAGCAGCCCTGTCACCATATGACCAGTAATGTTAGACACATCATCATAGCAGCCCTGTCTCCATATGATCAGTAATGTTAGACACATCCACATAGCAGCCCAGTCTCCATATGACCAGTAATGTTAGACACATCCACATAGCAGCCTTGTCACCATATGACCAGTAATGTTAGACACATCCACATAGCAGCCCTGTCCCCATATGACCAGTAATGTTAGACACATCCACATAGCAGCCCTGTCTCCATATGGTCAGCAATGTTAGACACATCCACATAGCAGCCCTGTCACCATATGACCAGTAATGTTAGACACATCATCATAGCAGCCCTGTCTCCATATGATCAGTAATGTTAGACACATCCACATAGCAGCCCAGTCTCCATATGACCAGTAATGTTAGACACATCCACATAGCAGCCCTGTCTCCATATGACCAGTAATGTTAGACACATCCACATAGCAGCCCTGTCTCCATATGGCCAGTAATGTTAGACACATCCACATAGCAGCCCTGTCTCCATATGATCAGTAATGTTAGACACATCATCATAGCAGCCCTGTCTCCATATGACCAGTAATGTTAGACACATCCACATAGCAGCCCTGTCTCCATATGGCCAGCAATGTTAGGCACATCCACACAGCAGTCCTGTCTCCATATGACCAGTAATGTTAGACACATCCACATAGCAGTCCTGTCACCATATGACCAGTAATGTTAGACACACCCACACAGCAGCCCTGTCTCCATATGACCAGTAATGTCAGACACATCCACATAGCAGCCCTGTCTCCATATGACCAGTAATGTTAGACACATCCACATAGCAGCTCTGTCTCCATATGACCAGTAATGTTAGACACATCCACATAGCAGCCCTGTCTCCATATGACCAGTAATGTTAGACACATCCACATAGCAGCCCTGTCACCATATGACCAGTAATGTTAGACACATCCACATAGCAGCCTGTCTCCATATTACCAGTAATGTTAGACACATCCACATAGCAGCCCTATCCCCAAATGACCAGTAATGTTATACACATCCACATAGCAGCTCTGTCTCCATATGACCAGTAATGTTAGACACATCCACATAGCAGCCCTGTCACCATATGACCAGTAATGTTGGACACACCCACATAGCAGCCCTGTCTCCATATGACCAGTAATGTTAGACACATCCACATAGCAGCCCTGTCTCCATATGACCAGTAATGTTGGACACACCCACATAGCAGCCCTGTCTCCATATGACCAGTAATGTTAGACACATCCACACAGCAGCCCTGTTCATATCCTACACCCTTATAGTGTCTTATTTAGCATATATGACAAAGGCTGAATTTGTGATTAGTATTGCTATCTTTCCAAAGTTTCAATTTTCCCTTAATTTAGAGAATGAATGAATTAATATAACAGCAAAAATTTTAAAAAACTAGGAGCTACATACAACCAATCTTATCTACCTTTGTTTTCTAACACTCAGCATAACATGTAACATTGAGGCTAAATGATTTCACCATGATCGCAATTAACTCCACTCTCCCTGTAATACAAAACTGAAATATACCTGTTGATGTCCCGAGGTGAAATCAACGCGGGCAGTACCCCTTGAAGAGCTTCCTTGTGGTCGAGGAAGAACACCCTTGCTTGCAGCACCATCTCGGCTGAGAGCGCTGGTATGATTTATACATGATTTGAGAGTATTAATATCCCTCTCTGCCGGTGAGGGCTGGGTTACCGCTGACTGGACAGGGGTGGGGACGTCAGCACCCCCTGCAGGGAACATTGCTGACCCCTTTTCGTTCACAGCCTGGAGAACATGAATGTACAAAAAGGTTTACTTCAATGTTTTAAATTATCATGCAAATTCCACTAGCATTTTTTTTTTTAAATGAAAGCATGTCCAATAAAATATCATTTTGTTTAAAAATTCATTTCTCGCCAATGTTTTCAGCCACACTCCAGATAATTTTACTTTGGTATAGGTCTGTCATTAGCTTTGAACATGGAGAAAATCTGGCTAAAACTGGAAGAAATCAAGCCAAAACAGATGAATTTTGAAGAAATCCGGGAAATCCGGGCTGAAACTGTACTGAACTTAAGGGAAACAATCAAATAATTACAATGTCAGGTACAAAGTGAGCCAAAGAAACATTTGCTGTTATCTTATACTAGGACTCGTGAGGGATTTTAAAGCACTTTTGACAAGTCTGCTTAAGGGTTTAATCTTGTTTCGTACTGAGTCAAATCCGGAGAATGCGTGAATTTGACTCAGCGTTCGTACGAAACAAGGTTCAGCAGCATCAGGTTACACAACAAACACCAAGACGAAGGTGCTTAAGTCTATTCTACCCCCAAAAATGAAGATAATGTAGCAAACAATGCATATTTCAAGCTGCCATTCTGTTTTACTACCTCCACAGAGGTCATGCACTTCTGACCATTCAACGGAAAGCTTAGGCCATGGCAGTTGACCTAGATAGGTCAAAGCTGCATATGTATGTTGCGTGGCGTGGAAATGTAAAAGTTTACTATACATGTATTATGACGTCATACCGCTGAGCTCAGGATGGAATGTCTTGAAACAAATGTTTTTTTTTGTTTTAATGTCATGGTGTGTGGGTGCAAAATATAAGAAAAATGAAAAACAAAAGCGATATTTATAAACTGTGCAAAAAACACTTTTATCGCTGATGGAAATTCCTGAAGTTCACCTTAATATAAATCACGAAACAAATCAAAACAAACTCAAATTCATTTATTTGTAGACATAAACAGCATGAAATGATATTACTCGGGAAGGTAAACGTACCGGCAAGTGTGTTGCGAGAAACATGCGATTTTGTTTGAAAGGTCATGTATTTAAAATGTTTATTCGCACATGGCCCACAACTAATAGCGGGGTAGAATGGTCAACATACTAGTGAGATAAACCCTGGGCTACTCACCTTAACTGGGGTGCTGTGCTGTGGTTGGAATGACCCTCCAGACATGAGAGGACTGTTACCTGTATTAAGTAGTTCTGGATGCATTATTATTGCCTCTATGAACGAGCATACGTTTTGCCATCATTCATTTGTTTCTCTGTCAGCAAGTTTACTTAAAGAGCTATGGATGAATTTGATGAAATTCAAATTTTGGTGCGAAATAGTACACAAATGCAAGGTATGTAGCTATGTGCAGTGTTTTGAATCCTCTAACAGTTTGTTCTCGCTTTCTATAATACACCTGTCTGATCAATCCACTCTTACCTGAAGTAGATGTAGAGGAAAACATTGCCATCTGTTCTTTGATCTTCACATTACAGCTGAACTCAATACAATACTATCCTGGAGTTCTGGAACACCAAAAAACATATTATTCTTGTAATGAGATATATAGTGTGGTAAATGACTAAAAATTCACCCCTGACTAAGCTGCACACTTCTGACTAAGCTGCATACCCCTGACTAAGCTGCACACTTCTGACTAAGCTGCACACTTCTGACTAAGCTGCACACCCCTGACTAAGCTGCACACCCCTGCCCATGCCGGTCTATATATTTATTTGTGATTAATGTTATAAAGATGATTTCTTATGTATATCATGGCCATTTAAAAAATTCAAAATGGCTATTGCAAGAATAACGGCTAATTAAGTCACCTGGCAAGACTTCTGGATCACAGAACAACCTGAGTGGCAAAGCTATGGTCTGTACCCCTGGCAGGCCAAGCTACCATCTGTGTTCTTGGCAGGCTAAGCTACGGTCTGTACTCACGGCAGGCCAAGCTACGGTCTGCACTCCCGGCAGGCCAAGCTACCGTCTGCATTCCCGGCAGGCCAAGCTACGGTCTGTACTCCTGGCAGGCTAAGCTACGGTCTGTCCTCCTGGCAGGCCAAGCTACCGTCTGTACTCCCGGCAGGCCAAGCTATCGTCTGCATTCCCGGCAGGCCAAGCTACGGTCTGTACTCAGGCAGGCCAAGCTACGGTCTGTACTCCTGGCAGGCCAAGCTACCATCTGTACTCCCGGCGGGCCAAGCTATCGTCTGCATTCCCGGCAGGCCAAGCTACGGTCTGTACTCCTGGCAGGCCAAGCTAGGTCTGTCCTCCTGGCAGGCCAAGCTACGGTCTGTCCTCCTGGCAGGCCAAGCTACGGTCTGTCCTCCTGGCAGGCCAAGCTACGGTCTGTACTCCAGGCAGGCCAAGCTACGGTCTGTACTCCTAGCAGGCCAAGCTACGGTCTGTCCTCCTGGCAGGCCAAGCTACGGTCTGTACTCCAGGCAGGCCAAGCTACGGTCTGTACTCCAGGCAGGCCAAGCTACGGTCTGTACTCCAGGCAGGCCAAGCTACGGTCTGTACTCCAGGCAGGCCACGCTACGGTCTGTACTCAGGCAGGCCAAGCTACGGTCTGTACTCCAGGCAGGCCAAGCTACAGTCTGTACTCAGGCAGGCTAAGCTACAGTCTGTACTCCTGGCATGCCAAGCAGGTATGTTAAGCAATGTCTGCACACACGGTGGTAGATCACTTGATTTAGTGAACTAGTGGCATGAACCAATGGAAGGTAACTACTATCATTCATGTAACTGAGACATCTCGTCTCCCAGAAGGAAAGTTTTGGCAAATTTTGTTTTCCCTTTGGATAATTCCAAATTTTCTGTCTAAAACTTATAGCAGATAATGTGATAACCATGACACCATGCTGCAATTCTAGTCAGAAGTTGCTCCATCTAAAATCAGTAAGAGTTTCAGCATGTGCGACACAAGCAGTCCCTGCGCACATAATGGTGGGTACAACTAAAAGCCTGAACGGAGAAGAGGTGTCCAAGACTTTGTCACACAGCCGCCATTGTTTGACGATGCTTTGACCCAGTGATGGCACGCTTACTACATTAAACATCCATTTCATTGAAATTCTGGATTGGAAACCGTGTCCCCATTCGCAGTAACTCATAGCATGGAGGTATACGTGGAAGGAGGAACAACTCGCAAAGTCGGCCCGGCAAGTCGGCCAGACATACCTGCTGTGCCTTTCTACTCTGAATGAGTAGAAAACAATTGATGTTCAATGTATGATACCATGTCTCACAGCAAGTAAGCCAACTACGTTAGGAAGAACTGTTAGGAAAAGTATCCCATCAAACTTTGAATGAAAATTTTCCAAATTCTGCTCACAACAAAGAAGTAATAAGGTCATACTTTTGCATCAAAGAGATCATTTTGCTCGCATCTATGCGACCACTGTATGGCAAGATATAGTTTGTAGTTTGTGATATTTAGTCAGAAATCGGGAACATTTTGTAACTTTTCGCTGTATTCCAGTGGGCATAGTTCGATAAAATTATGTTTTTCAATCAGCATTAGTTTGTGTGATTTACCGGGTGCTGAAGGGTTATCGGCCCCAGATCTCAATTTTGCTAAAATGATGATTGAAAATTGAGAAAATTGCCCATTTGAAATACATGGGCCTTTTTCAAAAATAGCCAAAATTGGTCATGCTTGAATGCCATAAAATCCCATTTCTGCACAACCAACGATATGCTGTTCATAAAAATAACATCAGGGAACTATTTAACAGAAACCGCACGTGGCAATTCAGGGTTCCATAAGCGGTTTCTTACCCACTTTGACTTATCCAACTCCCATCGGACAGTAATGCGGTCCACACTTGTACATTGGCATATAGTATATATGTACGTTCTATATGCAAACAGATTCCTACTGTTTTTAAGAATACTAGAACCCATCTGGGGTGAAATATTCTGGCTACGTGTGGTACACCTTACTGGCTAATCCCAAAAGACCATATACAAAGGCATACAATTCAGTAAAATAAATACCTATGAATAGTTTGGACAACTGTTAAAACAACAAAAAAAGAACAAAAACTTTGGCCATATATTTGTTGAAAATGAAGACGAAACAGATGAAATTCTAACATGACTTGTAGGCCTATCTTGTCGTCGTCAAACAATGCAACGCGTTTCAATTCACCGCGAGCATGTTTTTGTTCATGTTATTTACTTTCAAGCATGACATTCCCATGGAAACTGCCAATTTCTTCTGTTGTGATAAGTGAATCAAAGTGATCTGGCATCCATTCTATTATATCTATCTATCTTCATTATTGGTCATCTCTCCCGGCAGCCTCTGTTGTGAGCAAGCGACGCATGACTGGTTGCTGAGTTTCTTTCACAACCGGTGTCAAAAGCGGCTGGTCTGGACAGCGCATGCATGATCATCTGCCATAAGCACAGACAGGTTAATCCTCTGTTAAAACAAAGCCTGAGTCCTGCTGTGTCAGTATCGTACATTAAACACTTTGAAGAGCCTGAGTTGTTCCTCCTTACATAAATACCTCCAAGCTTATTGTAAAGACAATGGAGAAACTGAAAATGTCAAGAAGAAAGTGTTAGTTTGAAATGTTGCTGTTTTATTGGCAGCTGTAACCTCAAACTTCAAAGGCCACTGTCTGCAACAAACTGACCCAATGGCCAACTGACCCAAGAAAACTGGTCCCACTAGTTAACCAGTTCAATAATTCAAGCTACATGTATGTGGTATAACACCAACAGTGCACAATTTCACACATAAAGATCTTTTGGGGGGGGGGGGGGGGTTAACATGTAGTTATTGCTAGGATTCATGCAATTTTCTGTCCTTTGTATCAAGCTCTGTGTGGTGAACTGTTTCCACACGACAGTTTACATGCACTGTAACCATGCACTGAATGACTGGTCAATATGGCGAATTTCAGTCAAGGTCCTTAAATCATTTAGAGGTAGACTCAGTTTCAGCAATGGATTAACTTTTTTCCCCATTACATTACATATCTTGTGCTTTTCTTCTGTAGAAAACACCTGCAACTTGAATTCTTATAATAAAGACATTGTACAATATTTTGTGACATAAGAAATCAACAACCAGTTGATATGCATATCCTTGAGATGTTGGAAGCTCAAGGCAAGAAGGCTCAGAACATTTTTTTGTGAATGGCTTAACCCAAAACAAACTCAAAGTCAAAAGATCAAGTTCAAAGCAAATCACAAAATTTTTTTTACTGCAGTATATTCTTTGTGTGTTGTTACATGTGAGGCACAATGTTAAAGTATTACAATCAAAGCCACACTGACTATACATAGGTCTCAAAATTCCTTTTGCTGTACTTGATGTGATGTCTAAAAAGATTTATTTCAAGTCACATATATTTTGTCTGAATTTTAACAGCTAATGGCAGTCCTGCAAAAAAGAATTTCACTTCACCCAGTCAGCCATTTCTCTTTTCACATTCAACCGTCTTGACAGATCTCACCAGAGATAACTGGTTATATTAAGTAGGCTTACAGAAAATTGTGTGATATCAACCAGAAGGCAACCAGCCTTAAGTTACCCTAGATATGTTATCCTGAAAAAGACTTTTTTTATCTATAAAACTGGATGATAAAACCACTGGGCCAGTTGACTCAGTACTTTTGGGCCAGTTGTCTTGGGTCAGTCAGCTGTTGGATCAGTTGACAGGATACCGTGACTGGATGCTAAATTGGCCATGGTTGCGCTTTTGTGGCGAGTGTTGTGGCGTGCATCCTGAAATGCGAATGTGGCTACAAGTTTTAGTCAGCAAAATTTTGACTACCCTTTGTAAAGACAAGATTAATGCCTTTTCTCGGGAGTTCATTGAAAAGTTGATTCTTCAATTAATTCACGTCACTCTACCACGTGACAGCAAAATCAGCTTTAAAATTCCCACGAGTTGATTTGACCTTAAACTATGAAATTTCGTGACAATTAACACTGACTATAACCCGGCGTTGTTGTTGTTACACAAATGTCTTGCAGGTCAAGTTGTGTACTGTGTACACTAGTGCAGTATTGATCGACATGACTTACTTCTCCTCGGCTGGACGTCAATCTTTATCCGTTGTTTGTCACACTTAATGACACAAAAACAATCTCACAGTTTTCCAAAACGCACATCATAAAGTTTTCTGACGCTTTCAACTTGTCAAAACACGCGCAACATTTCATTTTGTTCTCGCGCATGCTAGGTTTTCGTTTCCGGCATATGTGACTAGCCTCATGCTACCAGCTTTCATTGTCCATAAGCCTTTATAACAAACAGCGTCTGTTTAGACAATTATTTCTGGTCCATACTCATTGAAGTAGAAAAATCTAAATTTTTGGTAAATCATTATATGAAATATGAATATGACAGATTTTTTCAACCTATTCCTATGGATGAGAAGCTCTCACAAGATTGCGACTTCTTCTTGAGGTCTACTGAAATTTTGTCATTACCAGACGTTTGTCTAAACGGAAATTGACATAGCAGAACGGTTTAGAGACTACACATGCACATGGTTAGGCAGGTAATGTTGACATCCGAGCGTAAGAAATCTTTGCACATCTCTTTATTCCGCAAGAAGACTGACCAGCATCTGCTCACGAGAAAGTGGTGTTATTCAAGCTTCTGTAGGCACGTGTGTCGAAGTTGAACCGACATGAAAACTGTGTGATCAAACTATGTGACATGTTGAGCTAATGAAGTTATTGTAAACAATATGTTGATTTCATTGTCAGTGACATTATCATAGTTTGCAGCTCATAGACCAGTTTATTGAATTTGTCGACGCTGTATTTATCTGTACTGTAGGATTTATAGTGTGTTTCTTTGGACTGGTGCTGTAATTATTTATGATCAGCTTTTATTTGACCAGTATTTTTGGACTGCCAAGCAACATTATCATTTCAGGAAGCCGCTCAATCAACGACTTTGAAGGAAATTTGTCTGGCCTGTGTTGTGAAATATTAAGGAAGAATAATTGCAAAGCCCGAAAAAACTCAAAATTCCATTCCTTCCTTTAATTATTCTACAATGACAGTTGTAAATGTATGCCGGAAATGTTGTAATTAACACAATGCTTGTATCTCAAAGACGTAAGTGCATGTGTTATGGTGTTATGGGACCAACACCCAGTTCACCCCTGAGTGCCGGGGGGTGGGGGATGGGGGTGGGGGGTCGGGGGTGGGGTGGGGGGTGGTCTTGTGGTTGTGGAGATGATGTAGCACATGTTGTATTGAGTATGATACTTCACTTAGACAGCACTATAAGTATGGTGTCATTGGGACCATCCATTGCTGCATTGTTTGCTTTGGTCCACATGATAATTTACAGAAACATATTTGTTTAAGTATTGAATTTAGGAAAACTGCATCAATTAATGAAGTAGATTATTCAACTAATGGTATTTTCTTTCTTCCTTGTCTTGTTAATTTTAATAGTATTTGGGGTTGAACATCAAATATGGCAGAAGTAGATGCATCTCCCAAGAATGCTGACAGCGCGGGTGATAGTGGAAAATCATTTTTCGACAGACCAAAAGCACAAAAAGATGTCCGTTATCCTATTATGGTGACATATTGTGGAGGTAAGTGACAACCATTAGCTTAAGTTGTTATAAAGGTAACCACAGAAGTTGTCTAATTGGAAATATACCCCCCAAATTATCATCAGGAGTGAAAAGATAATTAAAAAGCTCCATGATTATCCTTATTTTCTTTTTAACATTTTTCTTTACTGAATAAAAAGAATTTAATTTGGTGCCTTTTTAACCAATTTAAGTTATGTGGTCAAAATAATTTTTTTTCTAGTTAAAATGTCAGGAGAATTTCATCCAAGGGTGAAAATAGAAATTCATTAGTTTAATATCAGCTCTGTTGACTCTTTGGATATCAGTAATATTCATGTTTATTCACTGTTCAGTATGTCAAACCTGCGCGTGAATGTGACCAGAAGATTCCTGTCATTTCCTGGATTCCCGTCGGAAATAATGCTCTGCACACTGTCAAAATTAATGAATATGAATGAATGATTATGGCTTAACACCACATCGGCCATACCGTGACGATTGATGAGTATGGCTTAACTTTACTGTGCCATCACAAGCTATTGGTCATTATTATATAATGTATTTGAGGCCTCTATGGCTGAGTGGTTAGAGTGCCAGCACAGTACAGTGGCCCAGAAGCCTCCCACCAATGTGATTGCTCATGCTGACTTCCTCTCTGACTGTACGTGGGAAGGTCTGTCAGCAAACTGCAGATGGTCAAGGGTTTCCCTGAGGCTCTGCTCGGTTCCCCCTCACCTTAATGCTGGCTGCTGTTGTGAACGAAATAATCTTGAGTGCAGCATAAGACAAATGAAGAAAATAAAGAAATAAATACATGTATTATATGTATTATAAAATCTAATTCTTATAAATGTGCAGTTTTATGTACATTTTTCTAGATTCCAAGCATGTAAATTGGTTTTCAACTTTTACCTTATTTTTGTCTTATTGTCCATCTATATTTCTTTGATTTTGTATCTTCTTTCTCATTGATAGCCTTTTACCATCTCCTGGTTTTAACATGTTCTCACCACAACATGGCTGCGGTATGACCAAAGTGGCTTTGAGCCATAAACATTCATTTGATCATTCATATCATAGGAGGTCTGGCAGCAACTTGCAGATGGTTGTGGGTTTCCCCGAGCCCGGTTTCCTCCCACCATAATGCTGGCCACCACCGTATAAGTGAAATATTCTTGAGTACGGCGTAAAACATCAATCAAATAAATAAATAAATTCATATCATAGGCTACAGCATGACAAATCCAATTTAGGATTTAGAGTTTGAATCTTTTCAAGGTGTAAATCTTGTTGCTTATGAACTGTCTTGTAATGGACTTTGATACAATTTCCTATGTTTGTCTTTCAGAATGCTCTTTACCAATAGAAGTAAGTAACTTAGATGTATAGTGCTGCTTTAGTTCCAAGAGAAACTGGGTGGAAATGTTTAAATGATATAAAGGAAATTTGATGGAATAAAGCAGACACCATGGTTCAGATGCATGTCAGCCATGTAGTGACTTACCAGCTGAAAAGCGCAACAATGTGTTAGTAAGGATTTTTCTCTTTTTCTAGGTTTTTCCTGTTCTTCATGGTGTTTCAATCACATAAATATCTGTTTTAACACAGTATGTGTTTTAACTAGGTTAATTGTTGAAACAATCCATATTTCCTGCAAATTACTTGTTTTTTTTTCTGTTTTAGTTTTATTTTTGTAAAAATGAAGAGGCCTCCTTGGCTGAGGAGGTTAGCACGCTGGCGCGGTTCACTGACCCAGGAGCCTCTGTGTCTGAGGGGGTTAGCGTCCCCAGCACGGTGCACTGACCCAGGAGCCTCTTACCAATATGGTCGCTTTGATTTCAAGTCCAGCTCATCCTGGCTTCCTCTCCTGACGTTCTTGGGAAGGTCCTCCAGCAACCTGCGGATGGTTGTGGGTTTCTACCGGGCTCTGCCTGGTTTCCTCCCACCATAATGATGGCTGCGCTCGTCTAAGTGAAATGCTTTTGAGTACAGGGTAAAACACCAATCAAATAAATAAATAAATAAATAGATTTAAACAAACATTTAAATTGGTGTGGCCTAACAGCTATAATATGTCTTTGGTATAATTTCCAGTTTAAACTCTTTCAAAGTCAAAAAAAGATCTCACTGTATCATGTGACCTGTCATAAATGTTAGGTACTTTTTTTTATCACAACTCAAATGTTTGAGTTTGAATGTTTCAGTACTGTGAATATCATCCAAATTATGAGCGATGTAAAAAATGGTTGGAAGACCACCTTCCCGAGGAGTTTGAGAAACTAATGGAGAAAAAAGGTGAGATATGAAGGAAATCCTATTGAACATGGCTAACACTGTGGTTCAAAAGAGTCCTCAACCGCAGAATAATCTTTGTCCGCAAAATTTTCCTGGTGTGACCTGATAATATTCTTTGTGTGATGATGAATCAGGACGATGTAGGCAGATATCCTGGAGTGTCAGCGGTAGTGTTTGACATTATAGCACTATATGGGACTATATCTCGCAGATGAGTAGCTTTATATGAGTTATGCCCCTTTAGTAAACATGCTTATTGTTGAATGTGCTAACTCATATGTTGCCAACAGTCTTACACTAAGAGCACTGTTTGAACCCCCAGTCAACTCAGGAACAGAGTGTTTACCTTTAGGAATATTTCAAGCTATACTTCTCAAACATAATGGCAAATTGGGTAGGGAGAGGTGTAAGTTACAGGGGGCGAGAAGGACTGCATCAGCAGAAGATGCAACATAACAGAAGACATAAAGTTCATGTTTTGTAACATTTTAGGGCGTTCTGTCATGGATGGGTTAACAATTAACTGCTGACTTCATGTCTAAATACCCAGATGGTAAATTCCAAATGGCACACAGAAGGGGTCTTTCCATGGCCCCAAATACCAAACACCAAAGGAAACTGCAAGACTTTTGATTCTTTCAGAGGGACTTTCACTCTCTCATTTACCTGCCATTAATGCTTAACTAGCATCTTGCTCCTTAATTTAATGTCTTAGGGGCCTTCGTGGCTCAGTTGGTTAGCGCGCTAGCGCAGCGCAATGACCCAGGAGCCTCTCACCAATGCGGTCGCTGTGAGTTCAGCTCATGCTGGCTTCCTCTCCGGCCGTACGTGGGAAGGTCTGCCAGCAACCTGTGGATAGTCGTGAGTTTCCCCCGGGCTCAGCCCGGTTTCCTCTCACCATAATGCTGACCGCCGTCGTATAAGTGAAATATTCTTGAGTACGGCGTAAAACACCAATCAAATAAATAAATAAATTTGATGTGTTAATTGCAAGGTGGCTTTAATTACGGAACCCTGGGTGTTCACCGTCATTGATTCGTTGTAAGGTCAGACTGTCTTGATAGCGGAGAAGATTTCTGTTCTCATCAGAAAAACAGAGTAAAGTGATTCGTCCAACTCCCTCTGAAACATGATTGTTTGTGAACGTCTTGACCTTGTTTGTGAGCGTCTTGACCTTGTTTGTGAACGTCTTGACCTTGTTTGTGAACTTCTTGACCTTGATGTTAAATCTGTCAAACGCAGTACTGTTTGATTTAAAAGGTGAACATTCCTTACAAGAAGATCTTTTCATTGAATGTTTTCATTAACTCATGTAAAGTACGTTTTTGTTCGTCCATTAACTCCTATACAGTAGGTTTTTGTTCCTCCAGTAACACCTATACAGTATGTATTTTGTTCCTCCATTAACTCCTATACAGTACGTTTTTGTTCTTCCATTAACTCCTATACAGTACGTTTTTGTTCCTCCATTAACTCCTATACAGTACGTTTTTGTTCCTCCGTTAACTTCTATACAGACTGTGTTTGTTCCTCCATTAACTGCTATACAGTACGTTTTTGTTCCTCCATTAACTCCCATACAGTATGTTTGTGTACCTGCATCAACTCCTATACAGTATGGTTTTGTTCCTCCAGTAACACCTATACAGCATGTTTTTGTTCCTCCAGTAACACCTATACAGTATGTTTTTGTTCCTCCATTAACTCCTATATAGTCTGTTTTTTTCCTTCATTAACTCCTATACGGTCTGTTTTTGTTTCTTCATTTAGTCCTACACATTATGTTTCTGTTCCTCCATTAACTCCTATACAGTATGTTTTTCTTCCTCCATTAACTCCTATGCAGTCTGTTTTTGTTCCTCCATTACTCCTATACAGTCTGTTTTTGTTCTGCCAGAAACTCCTATACAGTCTGTTTTTGTTCCTCCATTAACTCCTATGGTCTGTTTTTGTACCTCCATCAACTCCTATACAGTATGTTTTTGTTCCTCCATTAACTCCTATAAAGTATGTTTTTGTTCCTCCATTAACTCCTATACAGTATGATGAAGGGGATAGCGCAACGACTTGTTGAACTGTATCAGTATAATGGCTCAGGCGGGGCAGCTTACTTGTCTTCGGTAAGCGATCTGAGTGAAGCAGCACTAGATAGAAGAGTGTTGTAAATCTGTCCTGCAACATGGAGGCACATTACATGCACTCTAAGGATTCCTTCGTCATCATATGACTGAAAATTGTGGGAAAAAAATAGTACGACGTTAAACTCCAAGCCCTCACTCACTCACTCCTACACATTATGTTTCTGTTCCTCCATTAACTCCCGTACAGTATGTTTCTTTTCCCCCAGCACTATTTCTGGATGAATGGATGCCACGGATGCGGCCATTGGCGATTGAAGTCGACTGCTCATATATTTTCAAGTGTGATTCAGTGATTATCCAGAAATTTGAGTATCTGTACCAGAAAAACGGAGAATTGAATTTTAGCTGAATTTTACCACCGGATACTGTCGTCAAAAATCAATGTGTATGAATCCCTGTATGATTACTTTTCCAGTTTTCAACCTGCTAGAGGAAGGGAAAGTAAATTGCATTAGAGTTTCAGGGTTATTAGATGAATTCAGAAAATAGTTATTTGTTTGATTGTAGCCAAATGGTGGTCTCCAAAACTGTTCTCTAGTACAACAGTAGTCAGTTTTGTGTGTCAGTTGAACTGGAGTGCTGTCAGAAAATTACTGACACTTTCACATAGTGTATGGACTTGAATGCCATATTGGCTGAAAAACAGTCAGTCCATCCAACAAATTTCTGAAAACTTCATTGTTTTACACAGTAAATTTGTCCCTGAAATTGCTGTTGTACAGGCAATTAATTGTCTGGAAATATTACATTTTTGTGCAGAAACATCTTCCCAGTAGGATATCATCCAACCTTCCAAAGGAACCACAAAAGACATTTCTATGATCAATGGAACTTAAAATCAGTCAAAATGTGCATTTTCCCACTATAATGCTGGCCACCATCATATAAGTGAAATATTCCAGAGCACAACGTAAAACACCAAACAAATAAATAAATAAATTTGCATCTCAGTCATGGAGGGGTGTGCGTGGAATTTCAAGTCATTTACCACAGTACACAAAAAAAAAAAATATACATTTATATTTCTTTCGCAGAGGATGGCGGCGGTGGAGAGGAAGACGATGATAAAAAATCCAGGAGACAAAAACGAGGAGGAAAGGGAATGATCAAAACAAAGAAAAAAGCCGAACCCCAGGGAGTGAAGCTAGCTCTGTCAAAACGGGGCAAGAAAAAGATGGTTACTATAGTGATGGGTTTAGGGACATATGGTGAGTGTGGTGTGCAAAGCTTATTTCTTTATGTGTCAGCCATAAACCAGCCTAAGTGTTGACTGTTGTATTGTTTCTGTGCGTAGATTGGAATGTAAAGGCTAATTTACTCTGTGGATTAAAAAATCCAATTTTCTAAGGCACAAGTAACTCAGCATTTCATCACGGCAAACAGGTTTTAGTTTGAAGTAAAACTTTAAAATGAAAAAACTATAATCTTTTGAAAACTGTATTTTGTTTTTTGACTCCTTAGTAATGAGAAAATCTGGAGAAATGGTTAATTTTGCACCATTTTGTTTTTAGAGCTTTTTCTTTCTGTCAAAATGTAGGTCGACTGTGAATTGAATAATTTACTTTGATGTTTTATTTTTGTTTTTCTGTTTCTCAGAAATTGATCTGAAAGATGCAAGCAAATTCTTTTCATCCAAGTTTTCATGTGGGTCATCTGTTACTGGTGATGACGAGATAGTGATACAGGGAGATGTGAAGGAGGATTTGCTGGATATCCTCTCAGAGAAATGGCCAGAGGTGAGGTGACATTTTTACCCTGACAACATATACCCCTTATTCAAAAACCTTCTGGCACGTGCAAGAGCAACTTTTATTGCGATTTACGAGCCTTTTTCATTTGATTTTGGAGGCAAACCTACATTGATTGGGTTGGCCACTTTCTGGGCGTCACAAAAAATATAAATGACCTCTTAACTCCATATCACAACAAAACAAGAATTCTGATACTAGTATTGGACAATGGGCGATGTTTCACAGCTGATTCTGTTTATTTCTCATTTCAGATTGATGAGGATGACATTGATGATCTGGGAGAAATGAAGAAATGAAAGAAGCTAATTTTATTTTGTTGGGTTGGGGAGGGGGGGGGGGGGGGGAGGGCAAGGCAACAGTAAAATTCGACACACTGTACAGATAACCATAATAAAGACATGATTAGATCAAATATTGATGATTTTCGTTCAGTGTCTGTGACAGCTTTACAGGACATTGTGGATTTCATTTGTAGAGTTTTGTAGAGAAAATTGGATTTGACAAGTAAACTTCTCAGGATCATTTGTAGGCAGAGACTACACACAATTTGAAAATGTTTAATGGAAGTAGGCAATGACCAAATGGTGAGTCCCTCAGTCACTGGAACACACAAGGTGTTGGTTAAATCCCGGCTTGATTGACACCCTTGCCTTACGGTTGATAGCCGACCAAAGGTACTAATGTGGCCGTTAGTGCAGCCTAATGTCCGTTGAAGACCATTTTGTCTTGCACCAATATAGACATGTACATCACATGGGAAAGTGTTGTCACTGGTTTATTTTGTTCGATTGGTGTTTCACCTATACAGCAGCAGATGACATTATAGTGGGAGGAAACCGGGCCGTCAGTCCATGAGGAAACCCACAAACATCCGCAGGTTGCTACCAGAACTTCCCACGTATGACCGAAGAGGAAGCCAGCATGAGTTGGACTTGAACTCAAAGCAGCTGTATTGATGACGGGCTGCTGAGTCATTACGCCGCTCTGGCATTCTAACCTTCTGGATTATGGATTGCCAGTAGTTCACCCCAAGCACTTTGGATTCCTAAAACCATAAAACTGACCCCCAAAGTATGAAAAGTTCTTTAGTTCATTCCATTAAGCCACAATCAGTCAATCAATCAAAGCCTTCCTTGGTTCCCACAGCACTAGTGAGCTTATCTGGTTTCCCCCATCCCTACAGAAATTCGCACTGGTTCATCCAGCACTGGTCTGGTTTCCTCCATCACTACTGGACCTTACATTGGTTCACCCAGCATTACAGATCTTTTCTGGTTTCTTCCATCACTACTGGACCTTTTGTTGGTTCATCCAGCACTACTGATCTTTGCCTTAATTGGTTCACTCAGCACCACTGGACCTTGTGTTGGTTCACCCAGCACTACTGATCTTGTCTGCTTTCCTCCATCACCACTGGACCTTACACTGGTTCACCCAGCACTACTGATCTTGTCTGCTTTCCTCCATCACTACTGGACCTTGTGTTGGTTCACCCAGCATTACAGATCTTTTCTGGTTTCTTCATCACTACTGAACCTTACCTTAATTGGTTCACTCAGCACTACTGGACCTTGTGTTGGTTCACCCAGCACTACTGATCTTGTCTGCTTTCCTCCATCACCACTGGACCTTACACTGGTTCACCCAGCACTACTGATCTTGTCTGCTTTCCTCCATCACTACTGGACCTTGTGTTGGTTCACCCAGCATTACAGATCTTTTCTGGTTTCTTCATCACTACTGGACCTTACCTTAGTTCATCCAGCACTACTGATCTTATCTGGTTTTCG
Source organism: Liolophura sinensis (assembly GCF_032854445.1). Taxonomy (NCBI): domain Eukaryota; kingdom Metazoa; phylum Mollusca; class Polyplacophora; order Chitonida; family Chitonidae; genus Liolophura; species Liolophura sinensis. The sequence continues at coordinate 1,437,364 of NC_088304.1, forward strand.
CCATCACTACAGATCCTTGCCTTAATTGGTTCACTCAGCACCACTGGACCTTGTGTTGGTTCACCCAGCACTAATGACCTTGTCTGGTTTCCTCCATCAGATCCTTGGCTTGTTTCAATCAGCATTACTGATCTTGTCATGCTGTATCTGATTTGAATTCCACCGCCCCAACGGTATCTTATTTCTGCTGCCTGGGAGTGAAAGGCAGACTTCGCCACAATTTGAATAAATTTTCAATGTTATGATATTGTATCTGCTATAGCTGGGTATGACATGTGTTACATGTAGCTCATCAGCGTATGTGTTCTCTTCTCTGTTACAACATTAGCAGGTCATATGTCTGACATGAATGTATGAGTCTGGCAGTTAGTTGGTGCGTGTACCCTCAAAAGCATTTCCGTACTTCAGTCTTGCTATTTTAAGTGCACCCATAAATAGTCACGCGCTCGGTGGTCACATGACAGCAATATGGCGAATGATTGACGACATGAGAAATGCAGTTCCGTTAACTGAATTATTAACAAAACAGACAGAGATAAACTGTGTGGCCTAAAGCTGTAATACTGACAGAGAGTGAATGAATTTTGAACCGTTTGTCGGATTCTGAGGTTCAATATTCAGTGTACTGTCGAAGGTGTAGAAAAACTCTACCACAGAACAAAGACTTGGCTACTGCCGTACTAACGCTTTTCGAAACAAAGACAGCTGGGATCTGTGTTATTTTTTTCCCTGATGTCAGATACGATATATAGCAGGTACTCTAGCGGACGGCTTTGTCTGGCTGTCAGAATTAGCAGGGGAGGTCAGATTTAAGCAGCGCTTTACTACTGTCATTCAGCGTACTGCTGTCAAAGGTTGAGCCGAAGTAAACATAGACTTTGTAATGTAGATCAGATGAAGTGGCAGTACCGTACGTTTTGTTTAACCTCAGTCCATACAGCGATACCCATGCCAGTGGATAAAATACGACTGGCTGACTTTTGTGCCCCATATGAGTGAGTTGGAGAAAACTATGTCATTGACAGAAGTGGGCGTTGGATATCTCTGCGTTCTGTACACTGCTGTACCTCTTTTTGGGGCTTGATGGATTTATTGTTCTACTCTGAAGTGAAGTACAGAACACATAACTAATGTGGGATTCTGTCTCCAGATTCTGTCAAGATTTTCTGTGAGCAGTAATATACTTGATGATGTGTATATTTTCCTTTTTTTAGTCTCTCTGATTACTAGTGACTGCTAAAGTTTTTGAGAATTTTGCACTTGTAAGCGACATGGAGTTGTTCTCAAGATATTTTGGCTTGCAGTATTCCCTGGTGTCACCTATACTCACAGTATTGTATTTGTTAATCTCAGAAGTACCACTGGGCAGGTAAGCGTGAACAGTTACACACTCGTTTTGTACTGAAGAATTAAACTTGTAGCATAATCCTTATTATGTAATGATTATCAGAATAGAGTAGAATAAGAGAAGTGATTTCCAAAATAATTGTAAATTAAGGAATTGTGGTTCATTAACAATCAATTGTTATTTACTAGCGCATTAACAATCAGTATTTTAATAATTTATTTTTCATTTTTTTTTCTTCTTAACGTATAATTTTAATTTCTCCCTTTACAGTTTTGACAGTTGTATGCTTAGGACCAGGCTTATTCATGTTATTCCTTCTGGCTACGTGTAAAACCCTTAGTGTTTTTAGGAACAAAATTGTACACACTCTAATTTGAAAAGGATTACGATCCCATTATGATATTTACAGTGCCAAGTTCTGCACCAAACTTATGTCAGAAGAAAGAAGGAACACCTCCATAGTGCAGGTACCCTGTGTTCAGAAGTTCGAGCACTCCTGCGGGACATTTATGTCCTTTGATTATTGTACATATTACAGGTGAGTTTGTGATTCATAACTGATAAAATATGTTCCATTGAATAGGCTTTATTACTTAAAGGACTTCGGGTTTGAGGATTATTAAAATTAACATTGAAGTTAGCTCATTATGAAAATCTGATTTGATGGAAAATCATGTCTACAGTGTATAAGTATTAAATTAATATCAACATTTTATATAGAGTGTCTGCCTCCAACACAGACAGTAGATCTGGGGTTCAAGTTTTGAATTGAGTCATACCTAAGACTTTAACATCGGTAATCTTGGCACTACGTTGCTTGGCTCTCAGCATATGAAGAATAGACCAAGTCTATGTTTTATAATTTCTTGTATATAGCTTTGCCCAGGCATGATTTACGTGTACGTGTTATGAGATGATTGTTTTGGCTTTCGCCAGCAAAAAATCATGTGATGGATGGAAACATGGAAATTTCAAGGCCTGTGATTGTAGGTGACTTGTTGATAAAACCAATCTGTATGATTAAAATTTCTTCTGAGGGGACTCTATTAAATATTAAGTAAATTAAGCATTCATGTTTATGAAATATGGGTAAAAGTTGACAGTCTTTGAAATTATGCTACAATGAACATGTTTAGCTGCACGTGCAAATGCATGTGTGTAGGTGTTGCTTTAATCGCATCTTCATCTCGCCTGCTGGTAGGCCTAGTTTGCAAGTATTGATGCACAGTATGCTAAATTCTGCTACAGCTTTGCATGCAGAGAGCCCTGCAATTTATAAAGTAATATTTGCCACAACACTCCACGTGCATAAAGGTACTGGGTAGTCATGCTGAATCTCCACATGAGTTTTCTCCCAACGTTCCATTTATCATAAAACAATAATAATACAACAATCATCCTGTTGCAAAGTGCATGTACTGAAATCATTTTGATGAAAACTGAGGAAAACATGAACTGTTGGTGGTAGGAGCAAAGACTAACTGCTCAGTGAAGCTTGTTTATTACATTCTTGAACTGTCAGTATAATCCCCTGACCATACCTGATACTCTCAGTCAGTAAAAATTACAATCATCATAACGAATCCTGGAATACAATTTCCAAGTTTGAGTGGGAAACTTTAGGTCGTTTACTAGATGTATTCATTACCTAGTTCATCAATATTTTCGCCTGTGAAAGAAGAACTTTAAGTGGAATTTTTTCACATTTTGACTTTGATTTTTGAGACAAAACTACATTGGTTGGATTGGCTAGTGTCAGAGGTTCACAGAAAGTATAATTTTATTATTTAGCACGGAGTAATGCCTTCAGATTATGCTTGAATAAACACTTTGTAAACATGCGAAAATGTTGAAGAATTACATTATTTTGATTTCTAGTGGATAATTTCACTCTTTCCTTAAGGTAGGAACTGTTTATAATTGCTTGTTGCAGAAGTATGAATATACATTTCACACCTACATACAAAGTGAATGATTGGTATTACAACTAGATCTTTATTTTTAGGAATTCAGAAGAAATGCAGTAAAGGCAGGAAGATAATGGTTTATTTAGTTAATTTCAATTCATATTTCTCCTCAGAAAAGGCATGTGTGAGAAGCAATTGAACTTCACCTACAACTGGTACTACGCAGTCCAGGAATGCTGTCCAGGATACTACAAAACTCCGGATGGAAATTGCATAGGTCAGAGATGGATATAGAAGTCTTTATACAGCGCAGTATTAAACTTGTTATGTTGTGTGACATAGTCTTATCTGTTAGACAATAAGTCAGATCAGCATTTTAGGAGTCTCACAAGCTCACATGGGCCTGGAAAAGGCAACTTGGAAGGCTCTCCCAAACTAACCCAACTAAAACCATAAACTAGTTACTTCATTGAACCTACATGCATATCTTGTGTACTCTGGTGTGTCAGGTAAATAGAGACGTTAGCAGCTGATGTAAAGTCATGCCTTTTAGCAGCATTAGTTGTGTGGGCCCCACGTTATCTCCCCTAAACCCGTGTGAACTCACAAGACTTGTGAAATGCCAGTTCAACTTATTACAGTGCATCACAACATTCATTGTCACGCGACAGTCAATTTAGTTGGGCAGCAATGAGCATGAGAAGTAGCAGCAGCTTTAGGAGTGAGTTGGCCCATGCTCCTAGCTTTAGGAGTGGGATGGTTCATTCTCCTAGCTTTAGGAGTGAGATGGTCCATGCTCCTAGCTTTAGGAGTGAGATGGTCCATGCTCCTAGCTTTAGGAGTGAGATGGCCCATGCTCCTAGCTTTGGGAGTGAGATGGCCCATGCTCCTAGCTTTAGGAGTGGGATGGTTCATTCTCCTAGCTTTAGGAGTGAGATGGTCCATGCTCCTAGCTTTAGGAGTGAGATGGTCCATGCTCCTAGCTCTAGGAGTGAGATGGTCCATGCTCCTAGCTTTAGGAGTGAGATGGTCCATGCTCCCAGCTCTAGGAGTGAGATGGTCCATGCTCCTAGCTTTAGGAGTGGGATGGTCCATGCTCCTAGCTTTAGGAGTGGGATGGTCCATGCTCCTGGCATTATCTTGATGTTGAGGATACCTGTAGGAATGTTGTTTGGTGATGGAAAATGCAGGTTTCAATATATGACATTACGATAACTGAGTGACATTACGACAACTAACTGACATTACAACAATATAGTGACATTACAATAACTGAGTGACATTACTACAATATAGTGACATTACAATAACTGAGTGACATTCCAACAATATAGTGACATTACAATAACTGAATGACATTACAACAATATAGTGACATTACAATAACTGAGTGACATTCCAACAACATAGTGACATTACAACAACAGAGTGACATGCCATTGTGATGTTGCCATTTTACAGCATGGTACAGTCACTCCACCAATTTTAACATTATGATGGCATATAGAATATAGGAAAGTAATTACACACTATTAGATATCTGATCTATCTTCTGAACTATGTTCTTGGGTGGCTTGGGGTGGTTAGCAGTGGCCCAGGAGCCTCTCACCAATATGATTTCTGTGATTTCAAATTCAGTTCATTCTGGCTTCCTCTCAAGCCGTTTGTCCGAAGGCCTGCTGCCACCTGGTTTGCCCCAGGTTCTGCCCAGTTTTCTCCCACTGTAACGCTGACCGCCGTCATATAAGAGATATATTCTTGAGTACAGCGTTAAACAAGAATCAAATAAAGAAATCAGTAAATAAATCTTGGGGGCGTTTCGGTGTCAAACTTTGAACCAATATTGATATTCTGCTGGTAGACCTATCTAAGCCTTAACGCAGCCATGTTAAAACATAGGCAAGTAGCACTACAGTGTGGTGAAATGGTGAAGTTATTTTGCAGTGAGATGTCACTCTCAACGTAATTTCTTTCCTGTTGCTTTAACTTTCTTCTGCATCTTACTAGTACAACAATGCGCTTAATGGTAATAATACATTGTTCTCATGGGACAGACCATTTGTAGAAGGAATTGTTTAGCAGCTTACGCCACTTGAGCTGTGTAGTGACAGCATTGTGCTTCACATTTTGAATGTTTCAACCTTGCTGCTTGTGATTGTTCTTACGCATACACATAACAAACGTAACAGATCGCTTTGGAGGCCTAACGGTTAGAGCATCCGTGCAGAAATGAGGAGACCTGTGATCAAACCCCAGTTGGGTCATACCAAAGACTTTTAAAAAGGATGCTTGTTGCTGCCTCACTTGGCATTCAGCACTGAGAGGATAGAGCAAGAAAATAGGTTGGCCCAGTGTCAGCATAATGTGGCTGGGTGGGGTGTCATACCTGGTGTCTTTGGTATGATACCGCAGTGGTGGCAGCACTTTGGCAGCATGGACTCGCACGGCCACAAGACACACCTAATGACTTTTCGTTGTCATATGACTGAAGAATTGTTAAGTAGGATGTTAAAGCCCAAGCATTCATTTATTTTTAACAAACATAGTAATTGGTCGGTAACCACTCCTCCTGACAACCAGGACACTTTTGCTAAACTTTCTAAATCACCTGTTTCATAGAAATTTTTTATATGAAGATCTTGGGAAAGTGGTAACATTACTGTTACTGTATGAATGGATCATATGATCATCCTAAAATTTGATAAAATGTAGTTACCAGGTATAAACAGGGTTCATTGGCCTCTTAGACCACTCCAGTTTAAATATTTGCTTAACAGGCAGATTGAATTGTTTTCGGGTGTCGAAGGAGGATGTAAGAGTTAAAATAAAAGTGAAAAATTATCTGGTTTGTGAGAAATGTGGACTGTCTCAGAGATTAAATATGTCAAATATGTGTTTGTGTGACTTGAAAGCACAGGAAAACATAAAATAAAATTAAAAAAATTTCAGTTTTGGTTTATTTATTTTTAGTGCTGCTCAGTTGTAAAACATAAAATAGAATTGGTGTTGTCTGATCTAAAAATATTTTTTAGTTTTCAATTCGTACAGAATTCTGATTTTCTGAAAAATAAAAATGTCAAGGATTGTTAATTTTATGCAGAAAACAAAATGTACAAATGTAGTACTCAAAATACACCCACTCAAACTAAAAGTTCAAAGTAATAATAATTTTTTAGTACATGAGTTCTTAACTATTATCTAAATATTGTTAAATTTCCAGTTATTCTTGTTACGTCTTTAATAGAACTACTTAGTTTCAAGCCTTAATTTTCCTGTGTAATTTTGACAAACATTAAATTCAAGAATAAATGTGTTATGGCTAAAAAAGCAAAATTTGATTCTCTGAATATTAAAGGGTTATTGCTTAGGTATTTGTGTGCCAAGTGGAAAGGATCACACAAAACTGGATATTTATGTGTTTATTCCTTACCTGTTTTTAGCACCAAAAGACGCTGCAGATATTCCCAAGCATTTGCAAACTAATGGTAAGCCTTGAATGTAAACCCATATATGTAAGAAAGTATGTTCTTTGCCTGAAAGTTTTGTACAAGCTTATATTTTATGTCACTGCTACTAACACCTCAAAGTTCCCTTCAAAGTGTTATGAATTCACACGTTGCTAACCCTGTTCAACTATTAATTTTGTCCACTAGTTATTAAAACAAGTTTATAAATTTTGAGGGTAGGCCTCCCCCATAACTGAATGGAGTGCATTCTACACCTGCTGCTGTTTGAAGTTTTCACATAATTAGCTGAAATTGTCTTTAAATATATAGACAATTTCTGCTTCTTTAAGATATTGCCTGTGGCATGATTTACCTGATGCTTTCTTTTGAGTGTCTTTATTTTACTAACATTAACCAAAGCTTTTGCATGTAAGAGTTTCCCATGTATGTCTGCTTATACTAACATGTTAAGTTGTGGGCGGGATCGTGGGCAGGATCATGGGCGGGATCTTGGGTGGGATGATGGGCGGGATAGTGGACGGGATCATGGGGGGGATAATGGATGGGATCGTGGGCGGGATCATGGGCGGGATCGTGGGTGGGCTTTTGACATGGTTATCTGTCATTCACTAGGACACATGATGGGAGAGTTAACCCAATCCTTGAACAGAGAATTTGTACATTCCCTCACTCTCACAGTTCATGTGATAGTGGTGCCAGTAAAGTGATAGCAGTTTACCGTTGGCAAAGTCTTCCACCAGTACATGTCTGTAGCACATTTCAGTACATGTAGGAAAAGTCTGACAGTTTCTTAACAAAGGTTGCTGGTTTACCCTGGGCAGGCATTCGAGTTTTCTCCATCGCCCATAAAACTTCAAGCATAGCTTGATGTGAACCTGTCTTTGTTAGGATTTATTGATGGGTGAACTGTCAAGAATCTAGGTGGATTGTTTATCAAAGCGTTTGTGTAGGCTTATGTGGAGCAATGTGCATTCGTGTAGGCTTATCTGGAGCTCTGTGCATTGTTTCAAGAGCTCATTCCTTTAATCAGCTAGTTTTATACATGTACATATGGTAAGCATTTAGTGTGCCACAGGCTTTCATGAAATAAGCCTCCATATATTCCTGCACCCTACCCATTTGTATTGCTTTATGGCATGCTCCAATTTGTTTCAAGTATGAAGACTCAACTCAGTTGATTTCCCAGAGCATTTCCTGCCCAATGAGTGCTCCTTGTATTCAGTTTGATTTTAGAGTCATTTGTGTTCGTCCATTTAAAAGAAAGGGTAAATCAACCTTAAAAAGGACTCAGAACGGCTGGGGTTTTGGTGACTCTGAAAGATACTTTGGCATCTAGAAGCAAATTGTTTAAGTTGCCCTATGCAGGTTTGCTAATCACAGTAAGAAAAAGTTTTCTTGGACATTTTCTTAAAATTTCTTCATTGAGAAAACACATGCCCATTCTGCCAATCAGGAAAGGTTAAACTATTGCAGAGCAGAGTAATCAGAAAAAAGACGGCTGTTTGGGGCTTACTTTCTGGTGTTAGATATCATATAAGTAAGACGCTTTATTTAAAATTGCAAACATGTAGATTTTTTATTATTGGAGTAAACTTAAGAAAACATCCAATTTTAAGAAATTTGTCTAGCCAGATTTTTTAAGATTTAAGGAAATAATTCTTGCTAGAGAGAAAAAATTAGAATTAACTGATGTTTTCTTTTTTGAGAAATTTAAATGTTTTGTTATTTACATTTAATTTTTCTCTGTAATTCTGATTTGTATTGAAAAGGGAATAGGGGGCCTCTGTGACCGAGTTAGCGTGCCAATGCGGCGCATTAAACCGGTCGTTGTGAGTTCAAATCCATTGTATGCTGGCTTCCTCTCTGCTTATACATTGGAAAGTCTGTCAGCAACCTGCGGATGAAATGGGTTTCCCCTGGGCTCTGCCAGGTTTCCTCCCATTATAATGCTTGCCGGTGTCGTTTAAGTAAAATATTCTTAAGTACAGCATAAAACACCAATCAATCAAAGAAATAGATTAATAAGTAAAAGGGAGTGTGCGATTAATTATTTAAAACATTTTGAGAAAATTGAGGAACATGATCGAGAAAACCCTTTACATTGTATGTATAACTGAATCTTGTCAAACACTGATAGATGCTCACAATCTCAAGGTGTTTGTCTGACTAAGCTTTGGAGTCTGGTTGATTTTGCTGAGTTGGACCCGAGTCTTACAAACACAAGTCAATGTGCATTTCATGGGTGACAGAGAGAGGTAGGAGGAGGTGGGGCAGGTTGGGTGGGGGTGGGGATGGGTGTGTTGTAAGGATTGTAAATCTTGTTTCATTTTGTGCGCAAAAGTTTTCAACACAGAATAAATTTCCTTGAATGCTTACAGTAGTAATTTAGCCATAATATCAAATTAGATTTTATCTGTTTCAGATTTTACCTGTTGATTATCTTAAACACAATTGTTCATGTATTTCTAGGCGGAATATTCAGTGTCTTCAAGGCATTATGTAGATTATGATACGTATGATAAACCAGAGTGAAAAGTCTAAAGGTACCACAATTATGATGATTTTAACTGTTTCAGAGACCAGGTCAATCGCAGAAAAGCATCGCAGCACACAGCAGGTGCAGCTGTCACCCGGAGCGTATGCTGGGATTGCAGCGGCGGCCGTTGCTCTGCTGTGTGTCGTGGGGATCATCATAGTTGTGTTATATAGACGGTGAGTGTAACACACGTACTTGGCTGTCTAATACTTAAAAACATACAGATTGGATACTGAGTGACAGACAGCTAGAGGTAAGCTTTTCTGGGTTAAAACCTACAGCCCTTGTCACACTGGGATGAATGTATGTGTGTATGTATGCATGTTTTTTTTTTTTATGTCATCCTTAACATTTTTTCAGCCATGTGGTAAAGAGGAGTCATGTCATGCGTTCAAAATTATTTTCCATGTTCCAACGTTGTGTTCCTGGGGCCTCCGTGGCCAAGGCAATTAGCATGCCAGCAATGACCCAATCACCTCTCACCAATGCGGTCACTGTGAGTTCAAGTTCAGCTCATGCTGGCTTCCTCTCCAGCTGTATGTGGGAAGGCCTGCAGCAATATGAAGATGGTCATGGGTTTCCTCTGCTCTGCCCAATTTCCTCTCACAATACAGCTGGTAGTTGTATAAGTGAAATATTCTTGAGTACAATAAATCACTAAAATAACCAATAAATCAGTCAAAATCTTGTGTTCTGCATTATTTGCCTCATGTTACAACCTTGTGTTCTACATTATTTGCCTCATATTATAACTTTGTTCCATCTTTTTGTTACAAATTATTTGTATCATATTACGACTTTGTTCCACATTGTTTGTATCATATTACAACTTTGTTCCACATTATTTGTATAATATTACACCTTTGTTCCACGTTGTTTGTATCATATTACAACTTTGTTCCACATTATTTGTATAATATTACATCTTTGTTCCACATTGTTTGTATCATATTACATCTTTGTTCCACATTATTTGTATCATATTACAACTTTGTTCCACATTATTTGTATCATATTACAATTTTGTTCCACTTTATTTGCCTCATATTACAACTTTGTTCCACATTATTTTTATCATATTACAACTTTGTTCCACATTATTTGCCTCATTTTACAACTTTGTTTCACATTATTTGTATCATATTACAACTTTGTTCCACATTATTTGTATCATGTTACAATTTTGTTGAAAGATGAAAAAAAGTTTGAAAATGACAACACCTTAGAAGTTCATTTAAAATATATCCTGTTTTTTTTTGTGAGAGTAGTTACAGACAAGGCTACTTTTTATGGAAACAAATCTGAAAGTGATATAGAATCATTGCTGATTGGCTGGTGTGAGAGTCTGGCAAGTCGAGGTTGTGTCAGGGTAACTTGCTTAAGCTGAGCTTTAGGTCTAGTTCATTTCTTCCAGTCAGAAGTCCTAGAATCAAACCTGGGCTGGGTCATTCTAAAGACTTTAAAAATGACACTTGTTGTTGCCTCGCTTGGTGCAGGACACTGTGAGGTTAGATGAAGGAAACATGACTAATTAGTACAATATGACCGGGTGGGGTGTCATGTCTAGTGTCTTGTCTGGTGTCTTCGGCATAATACTTCAGTGACGACAGCACTTTGGCAGCATAGAGTCATCATGCAAGAAGACACAGTATATGTACACGTGCCTAATGCCTAATAAGTATGAAGTTGAGTATGAAGTGCAACCGCAAGCCTGCAATCATACATGATGTGGATAATGATAAAGATAATGTTGAACAAGCTTGTTGAATTGGAATTTGAATCCAAATAATCTGGGACAGAGACATGATGTGATAGAAAAACGATGTGTTGAAAATAAGGCAGAGCAAGTTGTAATATGATGTAAATAATGTTGAACAATGTTGTAATATGATGACAGTAATGTTGAACACACAGTTGGTAGATCGTCCACTTTGGGACCGGTAGATCCAGGGTCAATCCTTGGCCGAGTCACAGCTAAGACTTTAAAAGAGGAAGTTGCAGCTTCGTCACTTGGCGCTCAGCATGAAGGGGATAGTGCATCTACTATTCGACCCGTATCAGTATAATGGCTTGGGCGGGGCAGCTTATTTGCCTTCAGTAAGACGTCTGATTGAAGCAGCACTAGATAAAAGAGCGATGGAAACCCGTCCTGCAACAAGGAGGCACAGTACATGCACTCTAAGGATTCCTTCATCGTCATATGACTGAAAAATTGATAAGTACGACGTTAAACCCCAAGCACTCACTCACTCTAATGTTGAACAAGGTTGTAATGGGATGCATGTAATGTTGAACAAGGATGTAATGAGATGCAAGTAATGTTGAACAAGGTTGTAATGGGATGCAAACAATGTTGAACAAGGTTGTGATGTGATGCAAGTAATGTTGAACAAGGATGTAATGGGATGCAGGTAATGTTGAACAAGGTTGTAATGGGATGCAAGTAATGTTGAACAAGGTTGTGATGTGATGCAAGTAATGTTGAACAAGGTTGTAATGGGATGCAAACAAGGTTGTGATGTGATGCAAGTAATGTTGAACAAGGATGTAATGGGATGCAGGTAATGTTGAACAAGGTTGTAATGGGATGCAAACAATGTTGGACAAGGTTGTAATGGGATGCAAGTAGTGCTGAACAAGGATGTAATGGAATGTAAGTAATGTTGAACAAGGATGTAATGGGATGCAAGTAATGTTGAACAAGGTTGTGATATGATGCAAGTAATGTTGAACAAGGTTGTAATGGGATGCAAACAATGTTGAACAAGGCTGTAAAGGGATGCAGGTAATGTTGAACAAGGATGTAATGGGATGCAGGTAATGTTGAACAAGGTTGTAATGGGATGCAAACAATGTTGGACAAGGTTGCAATGGGATGCAAGTAATGTTGCTCAATGTTGTAATGGGATGCCAGTCACATTGAACAAGGTTGTGATGTGATTCAAACAATGTTGAACAAGATTGTAAAGGGATGCAAACAATGTTGAACAAGGTTGTAAAGGGATGCAAACAATGTTGAACAAGGTTGTGATGTGATGCAAGTAATGTTGAACAAGGTTGTAAAGGGATGTAAGTAATGTTGAACAAGGTTGTGATGTGATGCAAGTAATGTTGAACAAGGTTGTAATGGGATGCAAACAATGTTGAACAAGGTTGTGATGTGATGCAAGTAGTGTTGAACAAGGATGTAATGGGATGCAGGTAATGTTGAACAAGGTTGTAATGGGATGCAAACAATGTTGGACAAGGTTGTAATGGGATGCAAGTAATGTTGCTCAATGTTGTAATGGGATGCCAGTCACATTGAACAAGGTTGTGATTTGATGCAAACAATGTTGAACAAGATTGTAAAGGGATGCAAACAATGTTGAACAAGGTTGTAAAGGGATGCAAACAATGTTGAACAAGGTTGTGATGTGATGCAAGTAATGTTGAACAAGGTTGTAAAGGGATGCCAGTAATGTTGAACAAGGTTGTAATGGGATGGGGATATGGGTGAAAACTGAATTAAGGCTGAAAAGTAATTTTTGTTTATTTAAATTAAAAGCTTAGAATAGACCACATTAGCTAGGATTTTTTTCCCCCAAGATGTAATTGTAAATGTATGTCTTCTGTACTGTGATATGGTGAACTTTGTTCAAGTGTTGCTGTGGACATCACTCCCTCGCCCCTCTCCCCTCCCCTAGTTGTGGATGACCCAGTGATATGTGTATTAAGTCTCAGGTGGTGTGATGTCTGTCGTTTATCTCCCTCTACCAAGTGCAGGGGTTTTTAGGGCATGCAAGGATAGGGTTGTGTCAGTTGTGGGATTCTGGTAAAAAATAGGACAGATAACACACAACAATGAGATGTTGACTTGGCTTGACCCCTGAGTACTGGATATTTGGTGTAGTGAAAGACTGGATTTTTCACATGTTTTTTCTGTTCCATTTTCCATTCAAAGTGAATATCGGGCCTCTGTGGCCAAAACGTTTAAACCATAGCACAATGACTCTGGTGTCCTTCCACCATAATGCTGGCTGCCATCATACCAGTGAAATATTCTTCATTATGTCTTAAAGTATCAGATAAATAAATCAGTCAGTACATAGAGGAGACAAATGTTTTTGTCATCAACACCCACCCACTTGTCCCTATCAGATGTTTCTTAATGTTTCAGACCACTTGTCATCCAGGAGTATGGCAGTCAGATTTGTTCATCACACACCTGAAAGTTTGTCAGTAACTTGCCTAATTCGGTGGTTTACCGCAAATACTCCTGTTTTATTCACCCCTAAATTCTGACCACTACCGTACTCGTAAGTGACACGCTCACAACACTCATGACAAGATGAATAGTATAGTCAGTCAAGCTTACCCACATGTAAACTCTTAATGTGTAGTTGGAGAATATTAACATGTGTTCAGTTTCCCTGTAGGATATCATCTTTTCTTCCAAACCAACCTCAAACCACCTTCTAAAATCAATGGGTCTCCTAGAATCTGCAACTCTGTCATGGGCAAAAGTTTAGAGCATTTATCTTAAAATATGTACAGTTAGAGGTGCAGCTTGGTTGTAGAGGTGCAGCTTAGTTGTAGAGGTGCAGCTTGGTTGTAGAGGTGCAGCTCGGTTGTAGAGGTGCAGCTCGGTTGTAGAGGTGCAGCTCGGTTGTAGAGGTGCAGCTCGGTTGTAGAGATGCAGCTCGGTTGAAGAGGTGTAGCTCGGTTGTAGAGGTGCAGCTTGGTTGTAGAGGTGCAGCTCGGTTGTAGAGGTGCAGCTTGGTTGTAGAGGTGCAACTCTGTTGTAGAGGTATGATGCTAAATGAGAAAGCTAAAATATGAAGTAAGGTTCACAACACAGACAACTGAAAACTATGCGTAGAAATAGTTTCATTTATTTTTTCAGATTTTTTCCTAAATGTTGAAAGACATTCAAATATTTGAATACTATGCTGGGCTTTATGAGCCATACTGATAGCATTTTGGAACTCTGACGTCACAGCACCATTTTTCCTGATGTTTAACAGAAGGAAGGGATTTTTGGGAACATTATGTCAGTAATCTTTACTCATAGGTAAAAAGAGATATTCCAACACTTGGAACTCTTGATTAGAGTTGGATAAACTTCCTGTGGCGTCAGAATTCCTAGCCTGTGATGGTACGGTCCATAAAGCCGACCTTAAAACTTAAATGTTTGAGCACCTCTTTTCACAAAAATCTAAAAAGTTAAATGAAAATATATTTATGCATAGTTTTAGTTTATTTCTTGATGTCTACTTCGATTTATAGGGGTCTTCTCCTTTAATATTTGATCAACGTCAACAACATCAACATCTTGACACCATACATCACCCAAGTGGACTAAGTAACATCCATGTAGCTTTGGCTGATGCAATTTTTAGGCAGGGTGGTGTTTATGCTTACTGCGTTGTGTATCAGCAGGTGACTTTATTTGGCATCCCATATTGACCAAGTCGACTAAAGATTTACGTTACAACTGATAAGACTGGGGAAAGTAGGGAAGGTGGGGAGGGGGTGAAATGGGGTGGGGTTGTAGAGTAGGGTGATGATGCTGAACCAGGTTTGTCCGTGTGGCAATGTTTATTAATGAGTGCATGCCCATCCTGTGGCGGTGTTCTGTGTACAGATGTATGCTCAGCTGGTTTGTCCCTAGAGCTGCACATCATTCTACTTCAGGTCACTTAGATCACATTTGATTCCTTGTTTCCCTTCATCACTCATAAGTCACATTACCATCCATAACGAACTCTTGCTTTCATTTTTTGTCTGAAATTATCATATCATAAGATACTGAATAATGATAATGAAAAATGAAAGATGTTGGACTGCCCACAGACAATTTCTAAAATATTTTGACAGGAAACAAGAAATCAAGTGTCAATAGCCATAGAGTGAAGTAGAGGCTTATATGTACTAACATGTCTATAGTAGACAGGTCAGATGCCAGTGTATGTTGTGAAAACCTGGTGACCTTTGTGCACCATATATCAGAGTTTTGTTATCCAATCAGCAGCTAGACCATCCCAGCCGATGTCTTGATGGGGTCAAAAGGGACACAGTTAATGCTGATACGAACTGACTGTTTTTTTAGCTTGACTGTACAAAGTTCAGGCGTAGCTTATGTCATACATCGAGGGCTGGCATCGTCTAATAACAGGGAAAATTAAGCCATGTTAAACAAAATATTAGGGGTGGTAACTTAAAGAGTACTGCATGTATTAAGCCGAGGTTCTCCACACATGGGGGATATTCCATCGTTGATTTGCTGAGGGCATATTTAATATTGTATATCAAAAAATTCGTGAAGTAGTGTACTGTGTATTAGAATCAGCGTTAAAGTAAATGTTAGGGGTTTGAACTCATGTAGAGCACAATAATACGGCAGGGATGTTCCATCGTTGATTGCCTGAGGGCATACTTAAAATAAAATAAATTCACGATCTAGCGTATTGTGTATTTGAATCAATACAAATGGTATCTCAAAAAGTACTTGGTATATTGAGCTGAGGTTTTACAGATATGTAATGCACACTAACACAAGGGGAATGTTCCCTCATTGAAGTGATGTATGCATATTAATTACCATAAACTACAACCTTAGTGTATTGTGTATTGGCTTAATTGGGGGGCCTCTGTGGCTCAGTGAGTTAGCATGCTAGTGCAGCATAATGACCCAGGAACCTCTCACCAATGTTCAAGTCCAGCTCATAACTTAGTGTATTGTGTATTAGCTTAATTGGGGGGCCTCTGTGGCTCAGTGAGTTAGCATGCTAGTGCAGCATAATGACCCAGGAACCTCTCACCAGTGTTCAAGTCCAGCTCATAACTTAGTGTATTGTGTATTAGCTTAATTGGGGGGCCTCTGTGGCTCAGTGAGTTAGCATGCTAGTGCAGCATA
Organism: Liolophura sinensis; assembly: GCF_032854445.1. Classification (NCBI taxonomy): domain Eukaryota; kingdom Metazoa; phylum Mollusca; class Polyplacophora; order Chitonida; family Chitonidae; genus Liolophura; species Liolophura sinensis. The sequence goes on from NC_088304.1 coordinate 1,453,520, forward strand.
ATGACCCAGGAACCTCTCACCAATGTTCAAGTCCAGCTCATAACTTAGTGTATTGTGTATTAGCTTAATTGGGGGGCCTCTGTGGCTCAGTGAGTTAGCATGCTAGTGCAGCATAATGACCCAGGAACCTCTCACCAATGTTCAAGTCCAGCTCATAACTTAGTGTATTGTGTATTAGCTTTATTGGGGGGCCTCTGTGGCTCAGTGAGTTAGCATGCTAGTGCAGCATAATGACCCAGGAACCTCTCACCAATGTTCAAGTCCAGCTCATAACTTAGTGTATTGTGTATTAGCTTTATTGGGGGGCCTCTGTGGCTGAGTGGGTTAGCATGCTAGTGCAGCATAATGACCCAGGAACCTCTCACCAATGTTCAAGTCCAGCTCATAACTTAGTGTATTGTGTATTAGCTTAATTGGGGGACCTCTGTGGCTGAGTGGGTTAGCATGCTAGTGCAGCATAATGACCCAGGAACCTCTCACCAGTGTTCAAGTCCAGCTCATAACTTAGTGTATTGTGTATTAGCTTAATTGGGGGGCCTCTGTGGCTCAGTGAGTTAGCATGCTAGTGCAGCATAATGACCCAGGAACCTCTCACCAATGTTCAAGTCCAGCTCATAACTTAGTGTATTGTGTATAAGCTTAATTGGGGGGCCTCTGTGGCTCAGTGAGTTAGCATGCTAGTGCAGCATAATGACCCAGGAACCTCTCACCAATGTTCAAGTCCAGCTCATAACTTAGTGTATTGTGTATTAGCTTAATTGGGGGGCCTCTGTGGCTGAGTGGGTTAGCATGCTAGTGCAGCATAATGACCCAGGAACCTCTCACCAGTGTTCAAGTCCAGCTCATAACTTAGTGTATTGTGTATTAGCTTAATTGGGGGGCCTCTGTGGCTCAGTGAGTTAGCATGCTAGTGCAGCATAATGACCCAGGAACCTCTCACCAATGTTCAAGTCCAGCTCATAACTTAGTGTATTGTGTATAAGCGTAATTGGGGCACCTCCGTGGCTCAGTGGGGGTGGGGGGTTGTGGGTTTTTGCCCTACCATTGATACGCTGTGTGCATATTCATTACTGTAAATTACAAAATTCACACATTCATTACTTTTTTCTAATGTAATATTTATTTTGGAAATGCACTGCTCACTGCAGTTAGTGAGGAGAAGCTTGAGGTTGATTTTTGCCTGTCTGTCTATTCAAGTATGGCTGCTGTCAGTTGTCTTAACACTATGGACTTTTGGAGAAGAGATTTGTCCACCACTGAGCGTCCACCACTAAGCGTCAATCGCTAAGTGTCCACCACTGAGCGTCCACCACTAAGCATCAATCGCTAAGTGTCCACCACTAAGTGTCCACCACTAAGCGAGTTCTTTTCTTGATTAATAGCAGCGCTAAGCGTCAACCGCTAAGTGTCCACCACTAAGTGTCCACCACTAAGTGTCCACTGCTAAGCGTCCACCCTTAAGTGTTCACCACGAAGCGTGTTCTTTTCTTGATTAATTGCAGCACTAAGTGTCCTCCCCTAAGTGTCCACCGCTAAGCATCCACCACTAAGCATGTTCTTTTCTTGATTAATTGCAGTGCTAAGTGTCCACCACTAAGCGTCCACCACTAAACGTCCACCGTTGATTGTCCACCACTAAGAGTGTTCTTTTCTTGATTAATTGCAGCACTAAGTGTCCTCCCCTAAGTGTCCACCACTAAGCATGTTCTTTTCTTGATTAATTGCAGCGCTAAGTGTCCATCACTAAGTGTCCACCCATAAGCGTCCACCACAAGTGTCCACCCCTAAGCATCCACCACTAAGCCTCCATCCCTAAGTGTCCAACACTAAACATCCACCACTAAGTGTCCACCCCTAAGCGTCTACCACAAAGTATCCGCCCCTAAGTCTCCACCATAAGCATCCACCCCTAAGTGTCCACCCCTAAGCATCCACCACTAAGTCACCATCCCTAAGTGTCCACCACTGAACATCCACCACTAAGCATGTTTTTTTTTTGATTAATTGCAGTGTTAAGTGTAACCCCTAAGTGTCCACCACTAAGCTTCCCCTACTAAGCGTGTTCTTTTCTTGATTTATTGCAGCGCTAAGTGTCCACCCCTAAGTGGCAACCACTCAGTGTGTTCTTTTCTTGATTAATTGCAGGCAACAGAAGAAACCTAGAGAAACAGAAGTGGAGTTAGAACAGACAGTAGGCTTGCAACAAGGTGCCTCAGCTGAGGCAAAGGCAGATGCTGCACAGAGTTAGCCGGACAAGAAAAATGTGTCAGTCATGTATACTATCTCAGCATCATTTCACGTCAACTCTTGTACACAAAAGCAGATGTGTTGGAACGTCGCTTTGACTGCATGTCGCTGTGTGACATTGTGGCACCTGGCATGGTTTGCAAACTTCCTGCTCAAAAACTTTTCCGAGGAAATAGCAGCCAGTATTCAGCTTAGTGTTGAAACTCATGTTTTGAGCAGTCTCTTAAAGTGCCAAAGAAAGGAATAGTGCCTCAAATTCCAGCTTTTGACTGACAAAGAATTATCACTGGATGTTTGTTAGTGTTGTGGGGGGTTTGTTAGTGTTGTGGGGGGTTATTGGTGTTGTGCGGGTTTGTTAGTGTTGTGGGGGTTTGTTAGTGTTGTGGGAGTCTGTTGGTGTTGTGGGAGTCTGTTGGTGTTGTGGGGGTCTGTTAGTGTTGTGGGGTTTGTTCGTATAGATGTAATGGTGGACATTAAAACACAGTATTATTTTGATAACATACAACTGTCCAGCATGAATGGAAACAGATTGTGGAAGATGTGGATTGCTCCCGTGGCAGAAAAAAGCTTGATTTGTGGACATGTATGTAAACAGGAAACCTGTGATTGGTGATATAGGATAAAGGCATGTCTGCCACAGGGAAAGGTCTGTTCTGAATTTCACAGGCTGACGTCAGTCTAAACATAAAGTAAAAAGTGGGACAGTTTGAATTCCATCATTGACAGTGGCCTTTCTTTGTCATTACTCTTGATGGTCCCCTCCCCTTGCCCCCTGTTGATAGAATACCCCTCTGTCTACCCCAGTGCTGATGACTAACAATGAGATCACATGTCAGCATCAACACAGTTCTGAGTGTGGTGTGAAACAGTAACGTGTAGTTTAAGACAATTCTGAGTATGGATTAAAACAGTCGTGTGTAGTTTAGGTCAGGTCTGAGTATGGAGGAAAACAGTCGTGTGTAGTTTAAAACAATTCTGAGTATGGAGGAAAACAGTCGTGTGTAGTTGAGGTCAGGTCTGAGTATGGAGGAAAACAGTCGTGTGTAGTTTAAAACAATTCTGAGTATGGAGGAAAACAGTCGTGTGTAGTTTAGGTCAGGTCTGAGTATGGAGGAAAACAGTCGTGTGTAGTTTAAAACAGTTCTGAGTGTGGAGGAAAACAGTCGTGTGTAGTTTGGGACAGGTCTGAGTATGGATGAAAACAGTCGTGTGTAGTTTAGGACAGGTCTGAGTATGGAGGAAAACAGTCGTGTGTAGTTTAGGACAGGTCTGAGTATGGAGGAAAACAGTCGTGTGTAGTTTAGGACAGGTCTGAGTATGGAGGAAAACAGTTGTGTGTAGTTTAGCACAGGTCTGAGTATGGAGGAAAACAGTCGTGTGTAGTTTAAGGCAGTTTTGAGTATTGTGTGGAGCAGTTGCGTGTAGTTTAAGACAGTTCTGAATATGGCGTGAAGCAGTTGTGTGTAAGACAGCTCTGGTTTCCCACGGGGAATGCCCAGTTTCCTCCAACCGTAATGCTGTCAGCTGTCGTAGGATGAATGAAATATTCTTGAGTGCGCCATATAAGACCATTCTAATAAATAAATAAATTATACTATGACCCATATATCAAGGAATGGCTGATTTCTTAGTGTATATAGTTGCTTTCATTGAGGAGATTGTTGTCAGTGCCATAGACATGAAAGTCATCAGTTACGGTTACCAGAATGTTTGGATATTTTGATATTGCCCCTTTGCGCCAAAATATATATGTTTGTGTTTGAAAGAGCACAGTGTCATGGTTGACTCAGAAAATGTTTGGTTTTGTAACACTTGGCCAAAGAAGTTTAGAACCTTGAGAGCAGATTTTCATATTAATTTGGGAACTTATTTAGGGAGTGCGTACAGATTAAATTTAGGGGCTGTGTACAGATTAAATTTAGGGGCTGTGTACAGATTTAATTTAGGGAGTGCGTACAGACAAACCACCTGTCGGTTTGCTTACACTTAATTTGGCTTAGTTACATATCAGTTTTGTTCAGATTTGTTGCAGTACGTTAAAAATGTTTGAATGATTGCTATACATTTGGAAAATATTTGGATCCTTGATTTTGATAGATGAGGTAACATTTTGTCTCAAGAAGTAATATTGTCATCTAACTATGCAACGAATCTGAGTTTTTGGAGTGAAAGTTTCACCCTCGTGGCCTCCTGTCACTTTGGACAATTTTGTTAGCAAAGTAGAAAACACATGTACCAGTAGTTTGGAGAAAACTTAATGGTGCAGCGAATTTCTGTTTGTTTTTGTGGTCAGTCAGACATTAAGCTATATTGACTTTGTCCAAAGAGGATGTTTGTTTCAAGTATAATATTGTTAAATAATATGTTTCAAGTGTAATATGTAAAACGTTGTGTCTGACTTAATAGAGGCCATGCAGTATTGACTTATTACTTAAACAACACCGTTGAAGTTTGTATGTGAGTCTCTTTATGATAGACTTAGAAAATCCCCCCCCCCAAAAAAAAGACCAAGTGCGGTAAAGTGCGTACATGTCAAGACAGGCAGTTGTCAGTTTTACTGTTAATTAGTTAGCATGCAGTTTTACAGTTGATAATTACAGAATATTTACGAGAAGCCGCCATGGCACATAGATGAGACAAGCCACTTGTGAGCAGTTTATTTTGAGTAAATTTTCTTGTACAAATTTTTATGTTTTCCTGAACTGTAAATAATACCGGGTTGGTATGTGCTTCTGATGTGTTCATATGCTTCTGATAGGCTTGTGAACAACAACGCTACATTTTTTATTGCTATGTTTTCATGATAAGACAATTTTTTCTTTGATGTTTTTAGTTAGTACTAGTAGAAGGTTTAGAAGATTGGTATATAAGGAGATGCAAATTCCACATGATATAATTTATATTTTTCAAAGATAATTACTAAGCGTACATAAATTACTTTAAATTATTCACCACTTTTTTCATTTTTTATTTAATTTCGTGAAAAAGCGTTCGTTCTACACGAAGTCAGCATTTGTTTTTGTAGGGTTTTATGTTGTTTATAATCACAAGGTTACAAGATATTCTGCTAAATAGTCCTGCGCAGTAAACAATGCGGTCGTTGGGAGATCCAGTCCAGCTGATGCTGGCTTTCTTTCCGATCGCACGTGGGATGGTCTTCCAGCAATCTGCGGGTGGTGGTTGGTTTCCAGCTGCCACTGCTTGGTTTCCTTCCACCAAAATGCTGACTGCCGTCTTATAAGAAATCTTGCTTGAGTAGGGGCGTAATACACCAGTAAAATAAGGAAATAAACTCCGCAAAGCAAATACATGGACATGTAGTAACAATCATGCTTTACTAGATTTCAGTACATTATATAGTCACTTTTTTTTCATTCATCCGGTCGCCACGATATGGTGGAAATATTGTTGAGGTTACGTTAAGCCATAATCTTTCATTCATTCAACATCCGGACGTAATCTTGCTGATTGTAGCACAGATTCATACCGCCGTTAAAACAGCCTGAACCTTGCCGCCGTCAAAGATATTTTCCTTCCAAACATTGCTTTACAGTGACAAAACCTACTCTCTCCTCAACTTTCATATTTTAGACAGTCAGCAAGATAAAGTCCGAATATTGAATAAAGAGATAAATCTGTATAATTGTACAGTCCTAGAAAAAAGTTTGGAATATTGGTGAATTTCACACCATCTCCACGAAGAGCGTGGTTCGTTGCGTTCAGGTCAATAATCTGTCGATTGGTTTCACTTGGACTAGTCTCTATGATGCATTATCAATAGTTTCCTCAAACCAAAACATGTCTAAATGTTATAGGAGACGAGTTTTTCACGATATTCTGAAAGCGCCCCAAACAAGTGCAGAAATTCAGTGAAATCCATGTATTTTATTACGAGCTGTAACTTTTATTCGATTGGAAATATGTCTACAATACTTGGTAAGTTAAATATGCAAAACACTAACAATACAGAAAATTAATTTAGTACTTGGTGTGCCCACCCCTCGCATTGTACAATGCGCGCACACGTCTTGGCATACTGGCAACTAAGGAAGTCAAAGTTTCTTCCGGTATATCTCTCCAGCAAGTGAGCACAGCACGAGTTAGTTCAGCCACGTTCGTTGGGGCTTCATCCAGGTTATTCAATCCACGGGAAACTTCCGCCCACAAGTTCTCAATTGGGTTCATATCCGGTGAAATGGCTGGCCACTGCATGTGCTCAACACCCTCCTGTTCCAGAAAATTCCGTATCAGTTCGGTCCGGTGCGGCGTGGCGTTGTCGTCCTGATACACAAAGTTTGCCCTGAATTGTTGCTGAGCAAATGGGATAATTATCGTTTCCAGAATCCGTTGATATTGGTGCTGGTTCAGGTGTCCATCCAAGACGTGCAGGTCGCATTTACCAGTGCTATGAAAAGCACCCCAGACGGTGACCCCACCGCCCCTGTCTTGGACTCTGGGCATGATGAAATCTTCGTTCAGAGCCTCGTGAGCCTAACGACGCACCACCACACGGCCATCTTCCCGGTAGACGACAAAACGAGACTCATCACTGAATATCAAGTGTCGCCAGTGTCCCACCTGCCAGTTCAGGTGTTCCCGCGCCCAGGATAAGCGTGCCTGGCGGTGTCGACGCTGTAGCAAAGGCTTCCTCTTAGGCCTCCTTACCAAATACCCAGCAGTCAACAGTCTGGATCGCACTAAGGAGCTTGACACAGGAGTATTGGTAAATCTCATCCAGTCAGCGCGTATCTGGTTGGAACTCTTCGTACGGCCATTGCGGCAAAGTCTCACCAGAAACCGGTCCTCTCTCTCGGTGGTCTTTCGTGGCCGACCAGACCTCGGTCTAGGCGTCGGCACACCCGTCTGTCGGTGTCGCTTAAAGATTTTGGAGACGGCTCCCTGAGTGACACCAAGAGCTGCTGCAATGTCCTTCTGTTTTGCTCCAGCCAGGCTCATACCAACGATACGGTTGCAGACTGCAGCACTCAGTTGACGTCTCATGATCACAGCAGTATTGTTGGAAACACTCTGGAGCACTGGCATGCCTTAACCGAGCTTTTATAAGAGTTACAAGGTTAAATTATAATCATGTCTGCGTACATGACTTTTTCACTGAGAAATGGATGGTCATGCTTTGTCCCAACTGTAATTTTGCTCAGGTGACACAAGCAATAATGGTGTGTATGAGCTGAAAGGGGACATAATCCACTACATTTTCCACCCAAACAAGAATGTGTGCATTCAATGTAAGGCGCACAAAAGTATGTTTCTGGTAAATGCTATCATCAGTGAAAACAATATTCCAAACTTTTTTCCAGGACTGTATGATCTCCTATTAATGGTAAATGGAATGGTCTTATCATAGATTAATCTGGCCAGTATTGTTAATTTTTTTAACATTTGAAACTTGCAATCAATGATATTTTATCCCCAAAACATGAGATTAAGTCTGATTTTGTCCATAATCTACAAAAAATGGGAATTATCATGGTTTATAAGATTTCTTTGTTCTGATATTTACATGAGGCTTTTCAATTCTTGAGAGTAAATCTGTACCTACAAAGGTAAATACCCAATTATTTCTTTGTTCACTTCATTCCATTAAATCTCTTTTTCTTTTTGGTAAATACGCTCACATTTTTTTTTAAATTCTCGCAGCATCTTCATGTACCTGTAATGTTGGGAAAATATAGTTGTGTTTAAAAAGCGCAGTGTTTTCTTTGGTTAATTTTGTAGAGCACCAGTTTTCTTAAAACTTGTTAGTGCCATCTTAGGCAATAGAGCAATGCATCATAGGTTTTCTGGCATTTAATAAAATTGCTTAAGAGCGAAATTTACTTTCATTGTGTTTAAGGTTGTTCAAGTCATAACGTTTTCTTCATTGTGTTTTGCAATAGATCAGAACTAACTTTGGGTTTAACGTGGTACTTTTACAATTTTTACCATATAACGAAGAAGAATCATTAGGTGTGTGTACCGGTACTGTGTCTCCTTGTAGCACGGCTAGTCCATACCGCCAAAGTGGTGCTGCAGCTGAAGTATCATGCCGAAGACACCAGACATGACACCCCACCCAGTCACGTTATACTGACACCAGGCCAACCAGTCATGCTTCCTTGCTCTAACCTCTTTCAGTTTTTTCTCAACAACAAAAAAGTGTTGGGGGAGTTTAGCTCCATTTGTTACGAGTATTATGTGGTTCCCGATTTTTTCCAAATTTTGTTTGGGCTTGAACTTTTGTGTCTTCTCCCTGGTCTTTGTTAGGTGTAATTTGTTTTGAAGTTTACAGCCATGTCTTTTGGGTAGGTGATTCACCATATTTCACCGGTTAGGACTGACCATTTGCCAACTAACACAGCCTCGTACCTGCTTTGGTTTTACTCTTCATGCTGTATTCTTTTATGCTATATGCCTTCCTAACCAGGATTCTGCTGGTGGACAATGAAGTGTCCCCGAGGTCTTCAATGATCATAGATTGTTACTGTCACAAATGAGCTGGTGGGCCAGGAGTCCGCGACGCATGGTCCCCTTCCTTTGTTTTAATGTTATTCTTATTACATGCGATGACAACACCGCGAGTGAGTAGTTATTGGCCTTTAACATGTACTTCTACATAAATTATGGTGATAGGTGACGAGTAACATACTGCAACTTCAGCATTTATATGCACAGCTAGAATAAAATCCTAACTGAAGTAAATTTCACCGGTGTGAACATTTACCATTGTGGCCGTATTTCACCATGTTCACCATTGTGGCCGTATTTCACCGGTGTGAACATTTACCATTGTGGCCGTATTTCACCAGTGTGAACATTTATCATTGTGGCCGTATTTCACCGGTGTGGATATTTACCATTGTGGCCGTATTTCACCAGTGTGGGTATTTACCATTGTGGCCGTATTTGACCATTGTGGACATTTACCATTGGTACCCATATTTCACCAGTGTGAACATTTACCATTCTGGCCGTATTTCACCAGTGTGGGCATTTACCGTTGTGGCCGTATTTCACCAGTGTGTACATTTACCGTTATGCCCGTATTTTACCAGTGTTTACATTTACCATTGTGGCCGCATTTCGCCGGTGTGCATTTACCATTGTGACCGAATTTCACCAGTGTGGACATTTACCATTGTGAAGACGGTATCCAATGGTTTGGTAAAAGTCGTGAGTGCATCGCATATCAAACATCGCATATCGCATATCAAACGTTTATGAGAAACATTACCAACAGAGTACATGTACAAGACGAATACATCTGAGTCATTTGGCATATATTGCAAAAACATTTTCTGAATGAATGGGAAATTTAAAATCAATGTATGCATTGACGTGTTCATTTATTAGAGGTACCATCGTTCACCATGCAAAGCGTGTCTGCGGGACATGAATCAGTTCTTATAATCAATATGATTTTTAAAAGAGAAACAGCATGAATTTAATACGATCTGTAAGTTCATCAACACCTCCACAACACATTGACATCTGGTCAGTTCTGGTAAGGTCACATGGTTATCTTTCGTTTTATAAAACAAGTCCGTGATGAAAGATTTCTAGAAAGCCTGTGACACCCAAACAAAACAGGTAATAAGACCAGAAAGAAAAAAAACGCAAAAACGCTAAGCCTAAGCACCATATTCCTGAATGGAGCGACTCTTGAGAGCGAAGACATAACGTCCGTGGGAAAGAACCCATTCTGGTGGACGATTTTAGCGTAATATATAGCAGAGTCCCTGGGTGTCCTTCTCCGATCGGGGTCTGTGAAGTCCACGTGGAAAAGCCCGAACTTCTGGCTGTAGCCACTGGTCCATTCAAAATTGTCCATGAGGGCCCAGGCCGTGAAGCCCTTGACGTTACAACCGTCTTCGTGTATGGCTGAAGTGAACACAGAGAAGATAACAGTGAAGGCTATGCGCAATATCCTTAGAAACTCTGATGGGATAATTGTCCTAATACCTGATCTTTGCCGAAAACTGGAGAACGTTGGTGAGATTTGTAATTTAAAAGGAGTGAGTGCTTGGGGTTTAACGTCGTACTCAACAATTTTTCAGTCATATGACGACGAAGGAATCATTAGGGTGCATGTACGTGTAATGTGCCTCCTTGTTGCAGGACGGATTTCCACCGCTCTTTTATTTAGTGCTGCTTCACTGAGACGACTTACCGAAGGCAAGTAAGCCGCCCCGCCCGAGCCATTATACTGATACGGGTCAACCAGTCGTTGCACTATCCTCTTCATGCTGAACGCCAAGCGAGGAAGTTACAACTTCCTCTTTTAAAGTCTTAGATGTGACTCGATCAAGGACTGATCCTGGATCTACCGGTCCCGCAGCAATTTAAAAGGAAAGACAAGAAATAATATAGCCTGTGTTATTTAAGACAAGGAGTGAAAACAAACCCAAATGTTCAGACATTTTTTCCCGCTAACTGATAAATCAAATAAAAAGGAATTCTTAGGAGGCCATCCCCTAGGATGCGCCAAGTTAGAACAACCGGAAACACGATGTCGCGTCACTCGTACTAGCGCACATATTGTTAAAAGGCAAAACAAAAACAGGTGTTCAGACCACATAAGCGGAAACAGCTGTGTTGACACATGTACTTGAGTCTCTCACCAATGCGGTCGCTGTGAGTTCAAGTCAAGCTCATGCTGGCTTCCTCTCCAGCCGTACGTGGAATGGTGTAGCAGCAACCTGCGGATGGTCGTGGGTTCCCCCCGGGCTCTGCCCGGTTTCCACCCACCATAATGCTGGCCGCCGTCGTATAAGTGAAATATTCTTGAGTACAGCGTAAAACACCAATCAAATAAATAAATAAAATCATACATATACTTATATCAGTTTCGACTCTCAGTGCTGCAAGTATTTTATTATATCAATTTAAATTCATCGTTTAGTTTGTGGATAAACGAATCTATTTAGCTTTTGCAAGAGAATAGGAGTGGAAGTAATTTTTGGCTAAGTTGATACCTAGAACCAGTATACATGTAGAGTGTGTATAACGTACTCATACACACGATTGCTGTTGAGCTCGGTGAAGAGAAACGTTAAACACCATCATACATCTGGCGTTTCACCAGCTCTTCAATCTTTATATTCACTGCTGGGTGGCTCATGCTCGCTTTGGATAATCCTGTGAACTATACCCGGGGGAAAAATCTCTGCACAGCTGATCACTAATCATCTGCTCTGAGGGTCCGTCAGCAACCCACTAGGAGACTTGTCTAAGCAACAAATACCTGGACACAGTTCTGTCACGTTTCAGGTGTTAAACTTTATGTATTTTTTCTCTTGCAGGGCACTCATTACATCTCACCAGGCGGCATATAATGATACCTTGAGTAATACCTCATTTTGGTAGAAAGCGAATAACTGACGTGAGACATGTCAACCTGACGTCCTCACCTTTACAATTATAGGCAGCCCAAAACATCCGCCATTGGTTATATTTATGGAGTAAACAGAGAAAAAACGAGAAAACCTGTTGACTATGTACAACGAAATACTACATTTCGCGTTTTATTACCGGTTACTTTGTTTACCGGCTACTTTACAGAAACATGTATAAAGGGTTTGCTGTGTGCAACCACAAGGGACCAGAACAAGAGCGGCAAACCGTTCGGATGGACGGCACAAGAGACAATTATCTGATTTTGCCTACTTTGAACTGCGATGTCTCGGCTGTGTAAAATCACAAAAATAAAAATTTACGTTTTTCAAACTGCCCATTGTATTACGGTGATATATAAGCTTCACCTTCCTCCGGGCTGGACTATAGAGGTAGAACACGATTATTTGTACGTAAGTCTGGCCATTATGTACTATCATAATACCTGCTATCTGCACGGAAATCAAAAACAATCATTTTTCATTTCTGATCGAGTTTCATAAAAATAGTTAAAATATTATTTGTGAATAAAACTTTGATCTGATTACAATCAGAATATAATCGTTCCAATTGAACACCCTTTTATGCAAATCTCAGAAAACCCGTTGCCATGGTTACCTTGTAAAACGTTGTTGATGTACATCCGGAAGTAGTCCACTCTGTCTCTATCCGCCAGTCGTCCGAAATCCGACACTCCACTCTCAGTGATGTAAACAGGCACGTCTCCATAACGCGCCTTGATCCATCTCAGTAACTTCCGCATCCCCCAAGGAACTACTTTAAGCCAATCAAGAGTCGAGCTGAAAGACAACAAAAGTACACATCATCTAAAAGACGATCTTCTACTGATTCCAAATATGGGTTTCATGAATTTTTTTTACACTTTTGACAGTGAATAAAATGCAAATAATAACTGAGCTTTGGCTGTGGACGTTTTGGAGTATATTTGACCAGCTGACGTTACCAGTTTTCTTTAACCATCAAGCTTACTCTGATTGCTATAGTTCCACGATCAACATCAATAAACATGTAAGCCCCAAATACTACAGACATGTATAAATCTGTATGTAATGTGGACAACTAGCAGTTAGATTAAGCAGCAAAAAAAAATACATATATATATATATATATATATATATATATATATATATATATATATATATATATATATATATATATATATATATATATCCGTCTGGTAAATGATGTGTAGGCCTTCATTAAAACAATTTAACGCATTGTTTTGCAATTTTGCAGAGGATGAGGAACATCAAGCCATTAAACTGTAAAATGTGAAAGTACATGTATTCATGGCAAATATTAGTGCTAAATTTAAAACTACTGTAGTTAGTCAGTATGCTGACTTTTTCCAGTTGGGGTCATGGATGTTCTGAACATCCTGGTCGTGCCCGTAGTCTGGCGAATGTGGCTTGTTCTCGTGATGGGACACGATCTGTGACGTGTAATGATTCAGTCCGAAAAAGTCAGCAGCACCTGGAATAGTAAGAGGGGATTGGTTGATTAAACCAGTACGGGAAAATGCAAGGAAAGTTGATAGCCTGGCCAATCAGAAACTAAAGTTTGAGAACATTTGAGACATTTTTGGCACTTTTTTGTACCCTTATGAGTAGATTTGAACTGAAGTCTTGAAAATCGGAGGCTATGGTCATGTGGCTGAGATGGGCATGGATGCCGTAGTAAGGCAGCATGGTAACGAAGCACCGAGATAGCGAAGCAGCGAAGCAGCGAAGCGAGTCAGCCTCGCTTCGATACTTCGCTGCCTCGCTATCTTGTTACCTCGCTTTCTCGGCATTCAAGGTCAGGAACTTAGTGAATCTCCTACTGCGTATGATTGTTGGGATCTGACCAAAGCCTGTCATTGTTTTGATTCGGCTTTATAGAAGGTTTTATATTCATGCACACATGTAGAAAAGTAAACACAAGGAGCTAAACCGCTATAATACTGTCAAAACTGACAAAAGTGTCATCAAATCCATTATATCCACAATAATGCTGGATGTCGTAAATAGATAAATTATTAAATAAATACCACCAGTACTGAAATATGGCCTAGTAAAGATTAATAAGAGGGACAATGATGGAAGGAAAAGCGATCACCATATATATATACCATAATAAAAACCTCCCCTCCTTTTGCACCTCAATTCCCATAGCCCACCTACCTAGCTGGGACTATTATATAACAGTTCCACGTCCTGGCAATCAGAGTGTTGATGTCCCCCAGCATCACATCATGCCAGGTGTGTCAAGAACCCAACTTACACATGGTGTATGCCTCACCCTGACACTAGGACGATTAATAACTGCTCCCCACCTCGCTACCTCACTGCCTCGCTTCGCAACCTCGCTGCCTTGTATCACTACCTCGCTATCTCACATCGCTACCTCGCTGCCTCGCATCGTTACCTTGCTACACCGCTACATCGTTACCTCGTTACCTGGCTTTGCTACCTCCTTAAATTGCTTCGCTACCCCCTTACCTCGCTGTCTCGTCCTGTATTAGAAAGGTCGAGGTAGCGAGGTAGCGAGATGTCCTCGGTCGTCTTCCATAATTGGGGCATACGTCTTGACCGTTTTAGTTTGTTCCATCATATTCATCTAAATAAAGTGATTTTTCCCTTTTTGTATTTCGTTCCGGAATACTCCACTGAGAGATAGATGCATACTGGGTTTTTATTTTGAACTGCTGATATAGAGTACAAGTTCCATGCTAACTGTTTTCTCCAAGCGCTAATAAAGTGTATTAAGGGTTTCACCCCACACCTTGTACCAATTCATTGTATGACTATGGGAGGGCAAGCGTGTAGAAAGTGCCATGTTTCGCAGTCTTTGCTGCCGTAGAGCGCGGTTGTCCGTTCCACGTCCAAATTGTTGCAAAGTTAGCCAACATGGCCGCCCGCAAAGTTAACAGCGAACTTCGCGTATTCTTACATATATATGGTTTAAGGCAAACGCTAAAAACAGTCATTGCCGATGGTGGTTTTCAAACATTGAATCCACTTTGTCTAGAGCTCTGTTTGCCTTGACTTCACTTTAAAAAGATGGGCATTAAAAATATGCCAGGTTACCTCGATTTTGCATTTTATCTTCTTCGGTAAAACTCGGAAGCCGAGAATACTCTAATCCTTGCGCGTGACTTTTCTTGCCAATGTATTCTTTCATGACATCCGGGTAATCTCCCGAAGCCCCGTATATCGGGTCGGCGAACCAGCCCAGCTTGAAGAGTATGGCCCTCTCCGCAGCTTCACGGTCCACGTGACTGTCTGATGCCGGTTCCTTCCAATCGCTGTCCACGCTTATTCCTACCATACCTGCAGAAAATAGACTCATTGATTGATTGGTATGACTGGTGGTGAACGCCGTGCTCAAGAAGGCGAGGTTCATGGGTAAGGAAAGCGGAGTGCCTTGTTTACCGCTTTCTGTCTTCTCTATTTTCTCAACTTCTCGTCTGGGTTACTACTGCTTAAATTATTTGATTGGTATTTGACGTCGTACTCAAGAATATTTCACTTATACGACGCGGGCCAACATTATTGTTGGAGGAAATCAGGCAGATCCCGGGGAAAGCCGTCACCATCCGCAGATTGCTGCCAGACCTTCCCACGTACAGCCGGACAGTTAACCAAAATGACGTGGACTCAAGCAGGTGACACTATGGAAGATATTGGACGTAGTGCAATCGGGAACGAGGTCGCTTTTATTGATGATGGTGTCATTGACGCAGCTTGTGTCCCTGCCGTTGTTAAGATGAATGCTACACCGGAAATGTACAGATCACGGCGCGCAGAAGGGAATGCTGGGAACCAGTATACTGCGGATGAAGCCTCTAATGCTACAAACACAGAGGCTACGAAAGTTAACGATGGTGTGCCTTCAAATCCCCAGGATATGCCAATGTAAACTATTTTAGGTAAAAGCAAACAGGCATAACCAAACATTAACAAACCTGTTTGATTTATTTGATTGGTGTTTTACGCCGTACTCAAGAATATTTCACTTATACAACGGCGGCCAGCATTATGGTTGGTGGAAACCGGGTGGGGCCCAGGGGAAACCCACGACCATCCGCAGTTTGGTGGGAGACCTTCCCACTTACGGCCGGAGAGGAAGTCAGCATGAGCTGGACTTGAACTCACAGCGACCGCATCGGTGAGAGACTCCTGGGTCATTACGCTGCGCCAGCGCGCTAATCAACTGAGCCACGGAGGCCCCCATAAACCTGTTTGAAGATAACAGTAAATTTTAGCATTCAACTATTGAAGGATTTGACTCAGGGAACATAAACGACTCACACCTTTTTGTATTCTTTGTAATAGGCTCTCTGAACTTTCAAACTTTCGAAATTTCAATTTAATTTTGTAGTATCTATTCAAATGCTCCCGCCCTCTGTATAGTAATTTAAATTAACGTACCGAGCCCGTGTCAGCGCTGCGGCAACAGGAGAAAGGTCGGCGACAAACACTACGTTATATATTGCTGTACATTTTCTACCAGGCCAGACGGGCATGTTGTCTTCATCATAAGGCGTGTGTGACAGAAACGATAGGCGTGTATGACGACGAAGATTTGCAGAAACCGGGGACCAATAGTCAGTCTGGTTTATACCTGTGTGTCATGTAGTGATATATTTATTTGCTTGGTGCTTTACACGGTACTCAAGAATATTTCACTGATACGACATTATGGTGGGAGGAAACCGGACAGTTCCCAAGGGAAACCCACGACCATCCGTGGGTTGTTGATAGACCTCCCCACGTGCGACCCTCATGTTGTGATTGAAGTTTGGTTGTGACAAAGATGTCTTATAGATGGGGTAGACTACGCAATGTGCGCCAACGACCCTCATGTTGTGATTGAAGTTTGGTTGTGACAAAGGTGTCTTATAGATGGGGTAGACTACGCAATGTGCGCCAACGACCTTCAAGTGGTGATTGAAGTTTGGTTGTGACAAAGATGTCTTATAGATGGGGTAGACTACGCAATGTGCGTCAACGACCCTCACGTTGTGATTGAAGTTTGGTTGTGACAAAGGTGTCTTATAGATGGGGTAGACTACGCAATGTGCGCCAACGACCCTCACGTTGTGATTGAAGTTTGGTTGTGACAAAGATGTCTTATAGATGGGGTAGACTACGCAATGTGCGCCAACGACCCTCACGTTGTGATTGAAGTTTGGTTGTGACAAAGGTGTCTTATAGATGGGGTAGACTACGCAATGTGCGCCAACGACCTTCAAGTGGTAATTGAAGTTTGGTTGTGACAAAGATGTCTTGTAGATGGGGTAGACTACGCAATGTGCGTCAACGACCCTCACGTTGTGATTGAAGTTTGGTTGTGACAAAGATGTCTTATAGATGGGGTAGACTACGCAATGTGCGTCAACGACCCTCACGTTGTGATTGAAGTTTGGTAGAGAAAAATATAAATGGATCACATGACCAGGATTAGAAAACATAAAATGGTGGCTTATGAACACATTTTGTGACGCCCCATTTATCGATCTCTAACCATTCCCGTCACGTGACATATCTAGTCTCTCTCTGCACATACACCGTGCCCATTCATTTCACACCTGGAAATATTATCAGACGCTCCATTGACACACGATGCACACAAATCGTCCTCGCTTACCTGTAAGGTATATTGTCACAAACAAAATGCAATCACCAGGTAGGCAAAAGGTGTGATTCACCGACTACTGCTGTAGGTTAATTGCGTTTCTTCGTCCTCAGCACGACCCACTCTAAAGACCATCGCACCAGACGATGGCGTGACCTGTTCTGCCAAACTCTGTGGAATTTTACAGCCGTGTGTACTGACTAGTTGTCTCCCCCTGCTTAGTGTTCACCCAGCCACGACCGCTCCACGCTTGAGATTTCCGGAAAGGTCACAGGAAGCAATGTCTTGGCAACTTTGAATTACCGGTAACAAGAGGTTTATTAACTCAACCTAATATGGCTTTATTAAACAATCCCAGCTTTTAGTTCTTTTGGCCTTGATGCTTGGTGAGTGGATTCAGTGAGAGCTCACAAGAGGCACAGAGATACATTCTGGTTACTTTTGGAACTGAAATGGCATTCAAATTTCAAAATTTTAGATTTCCTCTCAAAACATTAAGCATTTTTATTACCATAATCTGCATATTTTACTAATTGAATCAAATTTACAAAATAACACAAATTCAATATTTCTGTTTTCTTTTCGACAATCACAAATAGCTATTAGTGAGTCGTTTATGGACTGATTTAGCTTTGTTAATTACACCCTCTGTTTGTGTTAATCTGAAAAAAGACTGAATTCCTCGTTGCATTTTATATCCGTTAGAATGATCACCGATTAAGATAAATACTAAAAACTGTTTGATTGGTTATAAACATTAGCATCAACTGAATTCCGTCCGATGTATTTCGATTCTTATACAGTCTAAGGTAGTTGACATATATAGGAATACTTGACAATTGTCGGATACATATTCCTAAATGTCGGCGTGATTTGTACTTAACACATTTTGAGCACGCCTTTGGATGAGTTTGAAGCCGATACATTTTGACACACATCGGTGTGATTTTGCAGCCAATACATTTTGACACGCATAGGCGTGATTTTGTACGGATACATTTTGACACATGTTGGCGTGAGTTTGTAGCAAAAACAATTTTACACTAATCCCTGTGATTTTGCAGCCAATACATTTTGACACGCATAGGCGTGATTTTGTACGGATACATTTTGACACGCATAGACGTGATTTTGTACGGATACATTTTGACACGCATAGGCGTGATTTTGCAAATTTTGCGTTTTGACAGGCGTTGGCTGTATTGTCATTCACAAATGATAACTTCATGACGCTATAGGTGTACTGACTTGATGTTTGTTTATTTGTGTAATGTATTTGGTGTAATAAATTGACTGAAAATATGATGTACGTCTGTACGGCTTGATTGTATGAATGCAAAAAGGATGTTATTAATGTTGACCTTGGCATCATTAACACTATAATATGTGGTGTTGAAAAGAGACAAGTAGCAGAAAGCCTTTCACTACAGCTCTCTTCTGACCTTCTTTATACAAACCTTAATTGTAAGTGGGATGTGTGGTGTTTTCGGAATGGCGTTCTGTAGTGAGGCAGCGCCATACATATGCTGGCGTTGGAGTCAGATTTGAATGTATTAATTCTCAATGGGATACTACTTCACAAGCAAACAAACTTACTTACACCATCTATAAGATAAGCACAAATTGTCAATGGTTGGTATATATCCCACCAAATCCGATTTCGTCTTGCCCTCAGGCTCTTCGTGAAGCGAATGATCAAAACAACGTACAGGCGGACTGAGAGAGTTATACATGGATTCGTGTGCCTCCCGAAAATTGTAAACCATGATATGTAAAACAAAACTTTAAGAAAAGAAAAATGATTTCACCTCTCTGGCCAGGTTTGAACTCTCGCTGATAGGTGTAATATGCCCTGACGTGAGCCTTGATGATGGTGTGCGTTGCCTTGTACGGGCCTGTCCCCGGCTCTTCTAACCCGGGGGCGAAGATTCCAATCCCGTACCCCAGCCACGACACTGACGACGGCTCGTTAAAAGTCACCCAGTAACGCACCTGGCGAAACACAGGGTAACAAGCGATTAAGACAAGTGTTTCATAGCATCGCATGACACGGTCAGATTATATAGTACATAAACTACACCAAAGAGGCTCTCAGTGACTCATGTCAGCTTCGTCACTTACACTCGCATGCCATCAGACCCAAAACCCACGACCAGCAACCATAAACAGAACCCACTGCCAGCAATCATGTGCAGAACCCACGGCCAGCAATCATGTACAGAACCAACAGCCAGTAATCATGTACAGAACCCACTGCCAGCAATCATATACAGAACCCACGGCCAGCAATCATGTACAGAACCCACGCCCAGCACTCATGTACAGAACCCACGCCCAGCAATCATATACAGAACCCACGGCCAGCAATCATGTACAGAACCCACGCCCAGCACTCATGTACAGAACCCACGCCCAGCACTCATGTACAGAACCCACGCCCAGCACTCATGTACAGAACCCACGCCCAGCACTCATGTACAGAGCCCACAAACAGACATTATGTACAGAACCCACCTACAGCAATCATGTACAGAACCCACCTACAACAATCATGTACAGAACCCTTGGCCAGCAATCGTTCACAGAGCCCACACTGCCAGCAATCGTGTACAGAACCATAATAACTTGACAAACTTGCTTATGAATAACAACTTCTAACTTCAATCTGGACGACGTTTCGGTGAACATCCTAGCGCCTTCTTCAAGTGAGTTGTGTCCATAAGCAAGTCTGTCAACTTATTATTCAACTTATTCATTTTCTAAATGCCACTGGAAGATGTCGTGTACGGAGCCTATTAAACACCAATCATGTACAGAACCCACGACCAGCAATATCGTGTACAGAGCCCACGGCCAGCAATCGTGTACAGAGCCCGCGGCCAGCAATCACTTACAAAGGCCACGGCCAGCAATCGAGTACAGAGTCCACGGACAGCAATCGTGTACAGAGCCCACGGGCAGCAATTGTGTACAGAGCCCACGGCCAGCAATTGTGTACAGAACCCACGGCCAGCAATTTTGTATAGAAACCACGGCCAACAATCGTGTACAGAGCCCACGGCCAGCAATCGTGTACAGAGCCCACGGCCAGCAATTGTGTACAGAACCCATGGCCAGCAATTGTGTACAGATACCACGGCCAGCAATTGTGTGCAGAACCCACGGCCAGCACTAGTGTACAGAACCCAAGGCCGGCAATCGTGTACAGAGCCCACGGCTAGCAATCGTGTATAGAACCGACGGCTAGCAATCATATAGAGAACCCACGGCCAGCAATCGTGTACAGAACCCACGGCCAGTAATTATGTACAGAACCCACGGCTATCAATCGTGTACAGAACTCACGGCCAGCAATTTAAGATTTTACTGTTGTTTAACACCGTCTTCAAAGATTTTTCACTTGTCCAGTGAATCTCGTGGCAATGTGACGGCGTAAAACTCCAATCATAGTGTGTTATATATGGTGTGAAAAAGTTTTGACGTTCGATCTACTGCGATGACTGGCTACGATTATCATCACGTTGGCCAATGGAATCGTGAGTTCGAATCCAGGTCTCGCTGTTTCGACTGCGGCCAGATATATAGCGAAGTTCGTTGGCTTACCTTGGTTTTCTCCACGCATAAATCTGACCGACGTCACAAAAGTAAAAGGATCTTCAGCACGGCGTAAAACACCAGTCAACCAATCAATCAAGAAATCTGAGCCACCAACTCACCCGATCTCCAAATCTGTGAAAACAAAGTCTGGCGTAATCATTAAAATACTCGACGAGACTCTCGTTATACCATCCGCCAATATTCTGCAGCGCTTGAGGGAGGTCCCAGTGGTACAGTGTTACCATTGGCTGGATACCATGTGACAGCAAGGCGTTGATCAAGGCGTTGTAATAGGCGATTCCCATTTCGTTAATGTGGTAAAGTGTTCCATCCGGCAACAACCGAGGCCAGGAGATCGAGAATCGGTAGAACTGAACCTGTGAAAACAACAGATTTATTCATTTGATTTTTTGACTGTTGTTTCATGCTGTACTCAAGAATATTTCCCTTGTACAACAGCATTATGGTGGGAAGAAGCCATTCGCAGGTTGCTGGCAGACTTCCCCACGTACGACTGGAGGAGAAGCCATCATCATCTTGACAGCCTTGGCGAGAGGCAACTATTTTACTGTGCCGCGAAAGCACGCTAACCATGAAGGCCCCCATTTACAGCAAGTAGTGTGATTAATATGAAAGTTCAATTATTCCTTACGTGAATTTGTCCTTTCATTTGAGGAAGTTCACTGGGAAAATGGTTCCTTGCGACTATTTTATATCAATTAGGTACAGGTATGACAAGAACATTTTACAAGATCACCGATAAATCCACAAATGAATACAGATGAACTGTGTGTGATTTTATGTTAGATCATTTTGAATACATACACATTGTCATTTGCCATTGATATGAGTCCTTTAAAGAAATCATCTAGATCGCAATACATATATGTGTGTGACACGACCGAACATAATAGGCTACCGAGTGGATAAGGGTGTGTGACACGACGGCATATAATAGGCCACAGAGGGGATAAGGATGTGTGACACGACGGCACATAATAGGCCACAGAGGGGATAAGGGTGTGTGACACGAAGGCACATAATAGGCCACAGAGGGGATAAGGGTGTGTGACACGACGGCACATAATAGGCTACAGAGGGGATAAGGGTGTGTGACACGACGGCATATAATAGGCTACAGAGGGGATAAGGCTTGTGACACGACTGCACATAATAGGCCACAGAGGGGATAAGGCTTGTGACACGACTGCATATAATAGGCCACAGAGGGGATAAGGGTGTGTGACACAAGGGCACATAACAGGCTACAGAGGTGTGTGGCACGACGACACATAATAGGTTATAGAGGTGTGTGACGCGACGGCAAATAATAGACCACAGAGGGGATAAGGGTGTGTGACGCGACGGCAAATAATAGGCTACAGAGGGGATAAGGGTGGGTGACACGACCGAACATAATAGGCTACAGAGGGGATAAGGGTGTATGACACGACGGCACATAATAGGCTACAGAGGGTATAACGCTGTGTGGCACGACGGCACATAATAGGCTACAGAGGGGATAAGGGTGTGTGACACGACGGCATATAATAGGTTACAGAGGTGTGTGACGCGACGGCAAATAATAGGCTACAGAGGGGATAAGGGTGTGTGACACGACGGCATATAATAGGCTACAGAGGGTATAACGACGGCACATAATAGGTTATAGAGGTGTGTGACGCGACGGCAACTAATAGTCTACAAAAGGGATAAGGCGATCACAGACAAGAGCTGACATTTAGTGTTATAGACTATTTAAAGGCTCATGATATATGGAGCACCGTAGGTTAACAATAATGAAAACAATAATAAAACAATTATAAAAGAGATACTGCACTGCATGTCGGAGAGGCGTAGATGTTAGTATTTCATGTATCTTACCCCAAGTCTTGCAATCATTTCGACGTCATCGTGGATTTTATGGTAGCTGTCACAAGCGAAGTCACCGTTGTCACCATTCAACGTCCGGCCCGGGGTGTGGGTGAAAGTGTCCCAGATACTCGGACCTTTTCCTGATGGACGGGAGTAGGAGGGGCGTTAATCGGTGATTGAACATATCCACTAAATGACTGACTGGTGCAATAATGCCATGCCTGTATGTAATTATTTATTTCTTGGTTTATTTGATTGGTGTTTGCCGTCCTCATGAATATACACGAACATATACGACGACGACCAGCATTATGGTGGGAGGAAACCAGACAAAGCCCGGGGGAAACCCATGGAAATCCGCAGGTTGCCGAGAGACCTTTCCAAGAAATTACCTCCCCACATTATTTTCTTGCAAGGCGTAAAGATGAATTAACTGCTTTTTGACTAATTGCCTTACGGACTAACATTATACAGAGATTATCAAAACACCCATGCAGGCAGTTTGTGTTCTTTCCAGGAGATGTTAACTCGGCGACATTCTCTTCTGTCTCCTTCATGGGCGTATGGCATGATGAGTAGCCGACAGAAACCAACATTGCCGTATTAACATTTTAAAGGTAGGCTTTTGTATCCAACACATGGATGAAATTTCCATTTGAAACTGATATCTGTCTGTAAGCTTACCATCTTCATTCCACGCTCCCTCAATTTGATAGGCCGATGTGGCCACGCCCCACATGAAATCTGGCGGGAAAGCTCCATAGATAAAACGCTCCTCGCGCTGACTGTCAATCCCATTGGTTAACACTGATAGAAATGCTCCAATCAATACCGTCGTTCTCGAAACCGCCATGATGGTACTCAGGAACTGAGGATATTATGGTATAAAAACAGAATGCAAATCTTATGACTACTGAATAGAAACCATTATATAGGCCTACATTCCATATACATCGGTTAATTTAAAAACAGACAATTACACACGTTTCTACGCCATGTTAAATATCTTGAGAATGTCCCTAAAATATATTTCTCCAGGAGGTGTTTCAGGTATCTGGAGAAGGGTGGTCATTTGTAAGGTACCTGGAGAAGGACAGTGGTTTGTCAGGTACCTGGAGAAGGGCCGTGGTTTGTCAGGTACCTGGAGAAGGGCTGTGGTTTGATCCGGGGATTCTGACTGCCTTGACTTGTAAACCTCACGATCATCATATAAGTTCAAAAATTTTGAATGTGTCAGTGGGGTTACGTGGTTAGTTATCACATATTCTGTGTAGTTAGTTATCACATATTCTATATGGTTAATTATCGCATAGTACATGTGGTTAGTTATCACATATTAAGCGTTTAAGTTTAAGTTGTGATGTTTTTACATAAGAAAACGCCTAATGCAATATAGTACAGTGATAGAATACAACATCCATATAACTGTAACCAACCACACGTGAGAAACCACACGTCTCGCGTGATTACATACGACCGTTGTGAGATGGTTGTAAGTTTACTTGAGCAAATAATTATATTATAACCCATGTAGATATTGATTGCAGTAGATATTGAGTGCAGTAGATATTGATTGCAGTAGATATTGAGTGCAGTAGATATTGATTGCAGTAGATATTGAGTGCAGTAGATATTGATTGCAGTGCAGTTTTGGAAAAATATAGAATAATATGTATAAACAGTCCACTTTTGCCTCGCGATAGAAAACAAATTGGTCTATGAAAAAGACAGACAAAATAGCCAGAAAAAAATCAGCATTAAGGGTAAGTAATTGGATAAAAACATAAATTAACATGTTGTAATGTCTCCAAGACATCTCTCTATTATATATGGTGTGTAATAAATAAACAAATAAATAAACATACCTGGTTTACATAGCTGTTCACGTATATATCACAGTAAGTAAACAAAGAAAGAAAATAAAGAAATATGTATGTAACATCGTTTAAGACCTGTATGTATAAGTCATATATAGTTGTACTATTAGGCTACTACGATTGATATGCGCTGTACTACACCTTGTTGTAATCCAGCAGATTGATATGCGCTGTACTACACCTTGTTGTAATCAGACAGATTGATATGCGCTGTACTACACCTTGTTGTACTCAGACAGATTGATATGCGCTGTACTACACCTTGTTGTAATCCGGCAGATTGATATGCGCTGTACTACACCTTGTTGTAATCCAGCAGATTGATATGCGCTGTACTACACCTTGTTGTAATCAGACAGATTGATATGCGCTGTACTACACCTTGTTGTACTCAGACAGATTGATATGCGCTGTACTACACCTTGTTGTAATCCGGCAGATTGATATGCGCTGTACTACACCTTGTTGTAATCCGGCAGATTGATATGCGCTGTACTACACCTTGTTGTAATCAGACAGATTGATATCGCTGTACTACACCTTGTTGTAATCCGGCAGATTGATATGCGCTGTACTACACCTTGTTGTAATCCGGCAAATTGATATGCGCTGTACTACACCTTGTTGTAATCCGGCAGATTTGCAATGTTACGGTTTCCTTTCTCGCGGGCGATGTGTGGCAGCGCTGCTGTAACATGACTTAGACTACATGATACCGCACCGTGGAGATTTAAAGAGCTTATAGTTAAATGTTACCCGACTTATGGATCTAGTGGACCTCCTCAGTGGAAGTAAATGATGAACGCCGACTCAAGTCTCGAGGACATGCAGGAAATACCTGCAAGCAGGAATTTATTAAATTAAATAAAACCTTAGGTTAAGCATCCCGTACACTATGTCGGTCGGTTGGTGCGTGTGTAGACGGGTCCATAATTAACAACTTGACCAAATGTAATAACAATATATCTCTGTTGATCTTCCATACTTATGATACTGTGCTTTATGTCATAACAGTATGGCACTATCGATGCTCCATTGTTTACATTACGGCTCGAATACTACATGATCGCTTGACTGTTTTTACATGGGCGAATTGCCGTTACCTTAATAAACGCTGTGGTGTTACACGAACAGATTTTCGGTGCGTTTGTCACCACTAGTCTTCCGTAGTTACAGATAAAGTATTCCTTGAATACACTTATTCTTGACGTTTATCATATCAAATAACTGTCCACATGACATCAGAGAACGTGTTTAAATTCGTGAAACAATAACCTAGAACTCCAGAAATGTGTTCAAAACGGGCTACCACACATTTAAACAGCACGACTAGGCTGGAATGAATACAACAAAATCACACAGCTACATTTCCGTGTGCTAATTGCAGGAAAACATTATTTTTTTACCCAATTAAATTTTCAAATAATCAAGTCTTCACATTTACTTTAGTACTGTATGTTTTCTCACCTAAATCTGTCAGATTTTCACTTTCGTCCCGCCAAATAAGTGTCGTCTAGACATTTCGATTATAAGACCTAATACACAAAGTCTACCGAATTACTTCACAAATATCTGCTAACTCGACATATGATATGTATCGAGGATAAATCTCTCGTCTTCAGAAAAATCACTTGGTGACCAGTGAAGTAATTTTTAGGGCTGTAACCATTAATATAAGATATGGACGCATTTAATATTTCACGATCGCATTAAGGATTAGTAGGTCTGCGGGTATTCCTTTATCCTTCCATATTCCTCATACGTAAGTCGCATTAAGGATTAGTAGGTCTGCGGGTATTCCTTTATCCTTCCATATTCCTCATACGTAAGTCGCATTAAGGATTAGTAGGTCTGCGGGTATTCCTTTATCCTTCCATATTCCTCATCCGTAAGTCGCATGGGAGCTCTTCTGATTCTCGTTGGCCTCGTGTGATCGACATCTTCATCATGATCAGTGCAAATATCTTACTCTTCTGGATAGACTTCCGCACCCCCAGGGTCTGTGTCCTGTCTGACGGAAGTTGATTCCACCGGAACAAATGGATTGTACTGAGGGTTGAGAAGAGTTGAAGATGATGGAGTCACGAATGGCAGGAAATCAAGATTATCCTCTTCACCCGACGTCTGGTTACTGACTGGTACAGATTCTCGACGAGATTCTCTGTCCTGTCTTTTGCGTTTGGTATCACTGGACGTAAGTGGCTGTTCAACAGGGTCACAACTCATGAACAAGTTTCTTTGGACACGTGCAGGACCCTTGCCATTCTTTGGTCTGACACCTGTTGTACATCTTTAACTATACGACCGACAGGACTGTCCTTGTCGATCTGTTTCTCCACTACGTGTATTGTATCCTCCCGAAAGTTCCCCTGTTCGCCCTCGTTCCGACAGGTTGCTTACGAGAGCACTGTTGGGATGAAGACCGTATGTCTGACTGCTGCCTCCCTAAACACTTCTTCCATACCTTCTCTCCAGCCGGCAAAGTATGCAAGATTACGACTCTCCTATTTGTTCTGTGTTGAAGAGCATGACTACTGGAAGACTACATGATCTTCCGAACACCAAGAAGATCGATGTGTAGGCGGTAGCTTCATGTCTCATGCAAGGTAGGCATGGGTCATCTTATTCAGATGTAAATTCCATGATGATTTGTTTGCCTCGGGCAAGATTCTCAGCATCTCCAGAAGAGATCCTTTATATTGCTCGACTTGACCTTTCTCCTAAGACGACAGCGTGTCGTCCTAGACCGGGCAATGCCACAACACTGTTGGAGGCAGTGTAAGAACTGTTTCATAAATTCACCACGCTGGTTGTGGTGAATTCGGCTGGGAATCCGAGGCGGAGTACGTAATCATTGAAAAGACGGTCAGCTGCTATAGAAACCATCCCTCATGCGTTTAGTGTGGCCAGTAGACACCATCCCTCACTACGTATAGTGTGGCCAGTAGAAACCATCCCTCATGCGTTTAGTGTGGCCAGTAAAAACCATCCCTCATGCGTTTAGTGTGGCCAGTAGAAACCATCCCTCACTGCGCTTAGTGTGGCCAGTAGACACCATCCCTCACTACGTATAGTGTGGCCAGTAGAAACCATCCCTCATGCGTTTAGTGTGGCCAGTAGAAACCATCCCTCATGCGTTTAGTGTGGCCAGAAGAAACCATCCCTCACTGCGTTTAGTGTGGCCAGTAGACACCATCCCTCACTACCTATAGTGTAGTCAGTAGAAACCATCCCTCACTACCTTTAGTGTGGCCAGTAGAAACGACCCCTCACTACGTTTAGTGTGGCCAGTAGAAACCATCCCTCACTACGTTTAGTGTGGCCAGTAGAAACGACCCCTCACTACGTTTAGTGTGGCCAGTAGAAACCATCCCTCACTACGTTTAGTGTGGCCAGTAGAAACCATCCCTCACTACGTTTAGTGTGGCCAGTAGAATCCATCCCTCACTACATTTATTGTGGCCAGTAGAAACCATCCCTCATGCGTTTAGTGTGGGCAGTAGAAACGACTCCTCACTACGTTTAGTGTGGCCAGTAGAAACCATCCCTCACTACGTTTAGTGTGGCCAGTAGAAACCATCCCTCACTACGTTTAGTGTGGCCAGTAGAAACGACTCCTCACTACGTTTAGAAACTATCCCTCACTACGTTTAGTGTAGCCAGAAGAAACCATCTCTCACTACGTTTAGTGTTGCCAGTAGAAACCATCCCTCACTACGTATAGTGTGGCCAGTAGAAACCATCCCTCACTACGTTTAGTGTGGCCAGTAGAAACGACCCCTCACTACGTATAGTGTGGCCAGTAGAAACCATCTCTCACTACGCATAATGTGGCCAGTAGAAACGACCCCTCACTACGTTTATTGTGGCCAGTAAAAACCATCTCTCACTACGTATAGTGTGGCCAGTAGAA
Source organism: Liolophura sinensis (assembly GCF_032854445.1). Lineage (NCBI taxonomy): Eukaryota > Metazoa > Mollusca > Polyplacophora > Chitonida > Chitonidae > Liolophura > Liolophura sinensis. Next base: position 1,482,059 of record NC_088304.1, read on the forward strand.
ACCATCCCTCACTACGTTTAGTGTGGCCAGTAGAAACCATCTCTCACTACGTATAGTGTGGCCAGTAGAACCATCCCTCACTACGTTTAGTGTGGCCAGTAGAAACGACCCCTCACTACGTTTAGTGTGGCCAGTAGAAACTATCCCTCACTACGTTTAGTGTGGCCAGTAGAAACCATCTCTCACTGCGTTTAGTGTGGCCAGAAGAAACCATCCCTCACTACGTTTATTGTGGCCAGTAGAAACCATACCTCACTACGTTTAGTGTGGCCAGTAGAAACGACCCCTCACTACGTATAGTGTGGCCAGTAGAAACGACCCCTCACTACGTATAGTGTGGCCAGTAGAAACGACCCTTCATTACGTTTAGTGTACGCTTACAGATCCTTTACACCAGGAGAGTATACCATCTATCGATCGCAGTTTTTGTGGTTGCAGTTAGGTTGTCGCTCATCCGTAGACATGCACTTCCTACGTTGTAGTGTTGGGCACCTGGGATAAGGGCACTGACGTCATCTTGGTTGTGCCCCTCTCTGCATCTTGACATCATTTGCGACATTGGCATCCGAGATAATTTATCGGCGTCGCCATTCGCTCTGCCTGGTCGATACTCGATTGTGAAGTTGAAGTCAGCGAGCTTAGCTATCCACTTCATCCTGGTTGCGTCGAGTCTGGCAGTACTTAGAACGTACGTCAGTGGATTGTTGTCGCTGTACACACAGAAACTTGGGGCATAATACAGATAATCGCGAAAGCGGTATGTTATAGCCCACTTGAGTGCTAAGAATCCCAACTTTCCCTAGTGAAAGTAGTAATTCTTTTCAGACGGACTTAAAGTTTTGGAGCCATGCCAGATTACCCTAAGTTTCCCCATCATCCTGCTTCTGATATAAAACAGCCCCTAACAGTTCACAAGACGCATCTGTATGGAATATAAATGGCTTCTCAAAGCTTACGTAAGCCATGACTTCTCCTTGTGTCAGAATGCCAACTAACAACTCTAACGTTTCCCTGTGTTCGAAAGTCCATTTTGCTGGGGTGTTAGAGAGTGCTTGTCCAGCTTTAGTTCAGCGAACACGCTTGTGCGCAGAATTCCTTTTCTTGTGGTTTCGGAGGCGCTTGTCTGTGGTACCTTTGACAAATCATTGATTATCTTTGCTTTGTAGTTTAGAATGTATATTCGGTAGTAGCCGGGAAAACCCATCAAACGGCTCACATCACCCACAGTCTTTGGCAATTTGTCCTTCAATTCCACAACTGCCTTTATGTCTTCTGGATGTTGACCTCTCTTTCACAGAAACTGCCTTTTGAGGCTTTAAGTCGACTTGCTTGAGTCGACAAAACCATCTTCACGTCCTTCAGATGCTGCTCAAAGGTCGGGCTGTAAACAATTACATCATCAATGTGTGGCAGACAAATTCTGTCTCGCAGGTTTCCCAAACGCTCGTTCATGTGACGTGAGGAGGCTCCTTTCTCACTCGTTGTCAGATGTCGACTGCTCTGTTTGACGAAGCCTCGATGATAGGCTTTGCCCTGGTTCAAGACAGCAAACCATGCGCTACGGGCTAAAGATTCAAGGGCATCCTGGATCCGGTATAGATTGCCGGCAGTCGATGCAGAGGCGTAAGTCCCCCGTTCTTTCGTACAAAAATCATTGGCAAAAAGTAATTGGACCTGCTCTAGGTTATCCACCCTTTCTAGATCAGGTTCTGCTAGTAATCTTTACCTTTCTGGTATAATGGGCACGTTATGGAGCAGTATGTTTTCTGCACAGGTTCCACGTCCGTAGTTTGATATCCATCTCAAGTCCATATAGACAGCCGATGTTGTTGTTCGTCTTGGTGAGAACATCTGAGTCCTCATGGAGCATGTGCAGCACTTTTTGCCTCTGTTCTTCATTTAGATCAGTGCTTGACAGATCAAGCTAAGCTGTTTGAGACGTAGTGATAGACGTCTATCACTACATTCAAAATACCAATTTCCTTACGTCCCAAAAACGAGTGAGTGGGTGAGTGCTTAAGGTTTGACGTCGCCCTTAACAATTTTTCAGTCATATGACGACGAAGGAGCGCATGTAATGTGCCCCCTTTGTTGCAGGACAGATTTCCACCGCTCTTTTATTTAGTGCTGCTTCACTGAGACGACTTACCGAAGGCAAGAAAGCCGTCCCACCCAAGCCATTATACTGATACGGGTCAACCAGCTGTTGCACTATCCCCTTAATGCTGAACGCCAACCGAGGAAGTAGCAACTTCCTCTTTTAGGTGTTAGGTTCCGACCCAGGGCGGACCCTGGATCTACCGCTCTCGAAAAGGAGGCTCTACCAACTGAACTATCGGGGCCGGTTCCTAAAATCGAGATGTCATGGTTGGTCTTGTCCTTGAAAACTACATCCACTTTACGGTGCTTGCGAAGTTCAACAGACTTCTCAGGCACGTCTACTCCTTAAGGTAGTCGTGAAATGTCTGACGGCTCTAGGTGAAGAGTTATAACTTTCTGTGCATTCCCCAGGAAGGATATTGCAGGATTCCATCGATATGCTTTTAGCAGGTATGTTTAATATCTTTCTTGGGTTTCTCATAATACATGGTATGTCTCTGTCTTCAGTATTGATCAAACTGGCCACACATTTGGTTTCTGGTCCTCAGAGAGGGCGTGTTTGATCAGATTCACCGTGGTCTCCGCCTCCCCAATCAGTTTTTCAGTTTTACCCAAACTCCCTTGTGGTACGAATATTGCTGGTTGTAGTTCATACTGTACAGCTGACCCTAGTTTCTCTGGTTGTTGTTCATACTTTCGCCTTCCTACCCCGTGGAGACTGGCACCGTTTATATCCAGCTGCAACTGTTCCCCTCTGTACAGCTGACCTTAGTTTCTCAGGTTGTTGTTCATACTTTCGCCTTCCTACCCCGTGGAGACTGGCACCGTTTATATCCAGCTGCACCTAGTCCCCTCTGTACAGCTGGCCCTAGTTTCTCAGGTTGTTGTTCATACTTTCGCCTTCCTACCCCGTGGAGACTGGCACCGTTTATATCCAGCTGCACCTAGTCCCCTCTGTACAGCTGACCTTAGTTTCTCAGGTTGTTGTTCATACTTTCGCCTCCCTACCCCACGGAGACTGGCACCGTTTATATCCAGCTGCACCTAGTCCCCTCTGTACAGCTGGCCCTAGTTTCTCAGGTTGTTGTTCATACTTTCGCCTTCCTATCCCGTGGAGACTGGCACCGTTTATATCCAACTACACCTAGTCCCCTCTGTACAGCTGGCCCTAGTTTCTCGGGTTGTTGTTCATACTTTCGCCTTCCTACCCCGTGGAGACTGGCACCGTTTATATCCAGCTGCACCTATTCCCCTCTGTACAGCTGGCCCTAGTTTCTCAGGTTGTTGTTCATACTTTCGCCTCCCTACCCCGTGGAGACTGGCACCGTTTATATCCAACTACACCTAGTCCCCTCTGTACAGCTGGCCCTAGTTTCTCAGGTTGTTGTTCATACTTTCGCCTTCCTACCCCACGGAGACTGGCACCGTTTATATCCAGCTGCACCTAGTCCCCTCTGTACAGCTGACCTTAGTTTCTCAGGTTGTTGTTCATACTTTCGCCTTCCTACCCCGTGGAGACTGGCACCGTTTATATCCAGCTGCACCTAGTCCCCTCTGTACAGCTGGCCCTAGTTTCTCAGGTTGTTGTTCATACTTTCGCCTTCCTACCCCGTGGAGATTGGCACCGTTTATATCCAGCTGCACCTAGTCCCCTCTGTACAGCTGGCCCTAGTTTCTCAGGTTGTTGTTCATACTTTCGCCTTCCCACCCCACGGAGACTGGCACCGTTTATATCCAGCTGCACCTAGTCCCCTCTGTACAGCTGGCCCTAGTTTCTCAGGTTGTTGTTCATACTTTCGCCTTCCTACCCCGTGGAGACTGCCACCGTTTATATCCAGCTGCAACTGTTCCGCTCTGTACAGCTGGCCCTAGTTTCTCAGGTTGTTGTTCATACTTTCGCCTTCCTACCCCGTGGAGATTGGCACCGTTTATATCCAGCTGCACCTAGTCCCCTCTGTACAGCTGGCCCTAGTTTCTCAGGTTGTTGTTCATACTTTCGCCTTCCTACCCCGTGGAGACTGGCAACGTTTATATCTAGCTGCAACTGTTCCGCTCTGTACAGCTGACCTTAGTTTCTCAGGTTGTTGTTCACAGGATTCTGTTGCTTCTACGGTCCTGCAGCCTGTCGACCCATGTTTTTTACTTCCACACCGAAAGCAATGGTCACAGATACTGGCTTCTCTGCACGGTAAACAACCGATTTGGCAATCCCTTTTTTTCTTATCTTGTTGTTTCTTTTTCCACTGTGGTTCTCTGTCACCTTGGATCTGATTTGTGGACAAATGAACATTGCTATCCAGGTTGTTGGCTATGGTCTCTACTGCAACTATGACTTCCTGTAACTGTGCCGGAGGAGAATCCTGTTTTGCTTCCTCCACCCAGTCCTGTAGACGACATTTCTTTACAGTAAGACTTGATGATCCGCCTGAGTGATCCCAGATCACGTGGTGGTTTTGCAAGAGATAATCCTTCAACACTAAGCCAGGGGCAATCGCTCTGATAACCCCTTGAATGATTTCCTTTTCCTTGTATGCCTGATGTATCCTCAATTCTGTTTGGCAGGTCAAGCTCAGGAAACTCGATCCTTTGGCCAGCAATTCTGACTTCTTCCCTCCAACTATTAGAGTGAGTGCGAGTGCTTGGGGTTTAACGTCGTTCCAACTATTAGATAGTGGTAGAACTGTTGAGTTACCAGTGCTATTTTCAGCTGGCATCTCCTTTAATGTCATGAGGAACTCTAAATGTTCAAAGTGAATTCACTAGTTGAACTGGCGTCAATGAATAAACTCTGTCAAAAAAGAAACGCAACCCGTATTTTAGAGATTTTAATATTTAGTTTTAGGACGGCACAACTTTTTTCTTATTGAAGACAGAAGTCAGAAATTTGGCAGAATAATAATCAAGATGGTCATGTTTAAAACTGTCTTTTCAAAAGTCATCTCACAGACACCAGTTGCTCGCCAGGGGGCGTCTTCCTCAGTATCTCGTATGACCACAACGAGCTGCAATCACTGCACGGCATCTCCTTGGACAAGAACGGATAAGACGCCGGATTCTCTCCTGGGGAATGGCCCTCCACTCCTCCTGTAACGCAACGGCGAGCTGTTGAAGCGTCTGTGACGGTGGCTGACGTTGACGCACGTGTCGATCCAGAGTATCCCACAGGTGTTCAATAGGGTTGAGGTCTGGTGATTTAGAGGGCCACGGCAAGACATTGACGTTGGAATCCTGCAGAAAGTTCATGGTTGCACGTGCAGTATGAGGCCTGGCGTTGTCCTGTTGAAAAAGCTGTGTCTGTCGGTCAATAATCGGGAGAAGGTGAGGCTGTAATACGTGGTTGATGTAACGTTGGGCTGTCAGGTTCCCTGGAACGATCACCAAGTCTGATTTCTGGTTGTACGAGATGGCTCCCCAAACCATAACACTGCCTCCGCCAAATCTGTCCACCTGCCGGACGCAGATGGGCGCAAAGCGTTCATGACGTCTCCTATGCACACGCTGTCTTCCGTCGTGACGTGTCAAAAGAAAACGGGATTCATCAGAAAACCAGATGCGCCTCCAGTTTTGTAAAGTCCATATCCTTACGTTGTTGCACCACCTAAGTCGTAGGCGTCGATGTAAGGGGTGTAGTACAGGTCCAACAACTGGTCTACAGGCACGTAAACCCGCTTCTTTCAGACGGTTCCTAATCGTTTGAGCCGACACTCTCCTCAAACCTGGTATTTGTGTGGCAGTCACGGTTGGTAGGGCATGCCGATTACGCAGGTGAAGGACCCGGATGTACCGATCTTGAAGTGGGGTCGTGATTCTTGGCCTTCCACTTCTCGGGCGATCGTTGGTCGAATTAAAGTTGTTGTAACGGCTCCAAAGTCGGGATATCGTTGTTTTGTGAACATTTAGGTGTCGTGCAATAGTACTAAAACTTTCTCCGGCTTGAAGACGACCAATGGCGATATTTCGGTCGGCAACACTCAGTCGCGGCATTTTACCGACTGCCTTTCGTCGACGAATGAATAAATAAAATACGAAAGCACATGGGCTTTTATACACCCCCACACTATAACTGCCATTGACATGATTTGCATGTGAATGGTTCTGTGTGCGACGTCAACAGGGTCAGTCCATGCGTTGTGACGTCATAAGCAATAAAATACACTTAGGAGAGAAAAGGCAGTTGTTTGGATGGTAATCTTCATTAAAAACGTGTATAATTTAATTACATTTGGCTAAAATTTAGTTTGGAAGCAATAACTTTATTCGAACGAATTTTTGATATCCGAGGACAGGGGTTGCGTTTCTTTTTTGACAGAGTTTATAATATCTTCCTCACCTGAACTCAAGCTCTACATTAGACATGGTTACAGTAATGCAGTTTCACCAAATCAAATATATAAGCTTTCAATGAGTCACATACCTACAGATAATACTTATGACACCTGCTTACCCCTTCTATTATCAGTCTGTCTGTTGTTTAATGTTCAGTCTCATAGAGATAACCATGAAAACCTGTACTGACACATCACTGAGACACACAGAAAATGTTCAAGATGTTTTCGGTTTTGGGCTCGCAATTTCAACGACAATCACGGGAATCGTGATAAACTGTCGTCAAAAAGATGGTAGAGAATGTCACGGTGATGACAAAGTGTCACTTCTTATCCCCCATACATGCACTGACACAGTTCCTTCTCTAGTGATGATACACTACTAATATCTCTGCTACTTCTGGTTCACCATACACAAAATCACATCAAAGTTCACCAGCTGACCGCTTAGAAAAGTTCAACGGAAGTTACGTTTGCACACATATCATCTCACTGCTACAATTAGAGAATGATCTCATACATATGGCATCTATTATCCCGGACAGGCCCCCAAAATGTACCCCGGGTCACACATTTCGTGGACCTTTTCAGTGGAAGTAAATGATCAACGCCGACACATGTCGCCAAGGAGATGCAGGAAATTCTTGCAAACCTTAGGTGAAGCATCCCCTGCAGTATATCGGCCGGTCTGTCCGTGTAGACGGCCGGGTGTTACTAAAATATGGAGTTCACGAATGGGTCACGGACTTTCAGCTTGCTACAAATGTACGTTCCTATTACAAATCTTCACATTTACTTTAGCACTGTATATTTTCAGGAGCTAAATCTGTCAGACTCTCACATATACTGTACTATGCGAGGGAAGCCGATTTTCGCAAGCATGTATCTCTAAAAGTATTTTAAAAACTCTACATTTCTTGGTTTACATTTTCAAATATGTTGGAAACTGAAAGAAGAAACCGAGAAAAACTAAGCGAGGTTGGGGGGTGGGGGGGCGTGGTTCAGTTGGTTGTCTCTCCCTCCCACCATAATGCTGGCCGCCGTCGTATAAGTGAAATACTCTTGATTACGGTGCAAAACAACAATGAAATAAATAAATAAATAAAATGAACAATGGTACTTGTATATTCTGACCATGATATTATAAGCTGTAATGCTCGTATATTATTGTTATTATTGTTATCGCTATGAGCAGTGGTGCTTGTATAATGATGCTGTGAAAATGTCATTGCAATAGCCACACATATGACTGTTATGTTAATGATGATTATGGTGATGATATTGATGGCGATGATGATGATGATGATAGTGTTGATGATAATGGGTTGTGTTGATAATAATGGTGAGGATGGTGATGTTATAAGAAAGGTGTTGATGGTTAATAGTGGTGATGATGATGATGATGTGTTAATGACGATGGTGTTGATGATGGTGTTGTTGTTATTGTTGATGATGACGACGACGACGACGATGATGATGTATTGATGAAAATGAAGATGAGAATGATGGTATTGATGAGGATGATGATGGTGGTGATGACGTTGATGATACTGATTGTGTGATGGTGTGATGATGACAATGGCGGTTGTCATGAGTATGATGGCGATGATGACGATGATGATGATGATGATGATGGGGTGCTGATGACGGCGATGGTGATAACGATGATGACGATGACGTGGTGATGATGATGATAGTGATGTTGCTGATGATAACGATGGTGATGGTAATGACGACGACGACAACGACGACAACGACGACGACGACGATGATAATGCTGCTGAGGATGATGCTGTTGCTGATGATGGTGATGTACGTCAGTAATGATATAATGAATATTACACCAGTTGCTGGTCTGTATTGTGATTATTTATTCCGTTGTTGTTGTATCCCTGTCGGCTTACTAACGAATGTTTTATAATCATAGAACAGTATGAAGCTTCTGGATGTAGGAGACCAGGCAAAGCCCAAAGAGAATCCACCGCCTCTCTTCTCATCGGACTCATGACCACTCAACCAACAACCCCATCCCCGCCCATGCGCCTCCTTTCAACTCACAACACGCAACCCCACCCTCCTCTCATTTCCACCGCAGTAAGATAACACGCAGGTGAATTGACAACAGCTGGATTCAAAAGCGTGATCTCGTTCGACATGGCCAGGAGTAGTAAAAAACATTGTAGGTGTTTATCTCACATGATAGAGGATATAAGGTTATTCCCATTTAAGAGGCTGCTTTTCAAATTGAACATGTCAGAATCTGGCCACGCAGGAAAGGGCAAACCCCACCAATTCTCTACTGCTAACAATAATAGTAATAACTATTATAGGGGTAATGGGGACAATAATGACATCTAACTTAATTCCAAGTATGGTCCGATTAAGATGATGGTGCCAAGTGAACATGATAACTATAACAATGACAATGGTGGCGATTAGTAAATGAAACTTATACTTCGAAGTTTCTTACCTGTATGTTGTAAGTTTGTAAACTTCTCCAGTAATCGTATCCCTGCAGCCACTACAGGAATCTTCGATGTCGGTTGGCCCTAATGGCCACAGAAGGTACTTGATTTACATATACCAACAGGTGAATCACAGCTGCTCACATCTGTGGAACCTAAACTTGCCCACGATGAAATTTGTTTGCTCAACATAAATCTGTGTATTTAAATAGGTAAAATTTAAAAGCTTGCGTCCGATTTTCCGATTGCATGAATTAATTTAATTGCTATGTATTTTTGGTTACCGATATGCCATTAATAACCTAGGCCTCTGTAACATTATATAACTGCGAAATCTCACGTGAGAACAAACGTAATAAAATGAAGCCAGAACTAACACTGGCTATAACTTACAAGAACGTTACGTGTTCCTCGTATACAGTGGTCATCGGATACTCTGCAGATCAAGAAGCACTCTATGGCGCTACCCCTTACGAACAATTTGACCAAAGTCACGTGGTCGGCTTTAAAGGATATCTACACCTTTTACCTTGCTAATGTCTGAAGTATGCAAACGACCCGGAACGTTCTGGTGCTTTTATTCCGTGCCCCACTGGATATCTCACAACCTCACAGCAGCTATGCATGATAGCCATCGTGAACTGAACAGATGGAGATTATCTTTAATGCAATATACATTTGTGAGATGTATACAGTAATAAGCACATGTGCATCTACGTCACTAATGACTCACCACGGCAATATACTTATATCACTTTTGATCTAGCACATATGTTTGTAGTTCCAATTAAATTAAATCCTAGGGCATATTATCAACAATTTCTGATGTATTCTGTAAGTGTCTCAATAGTTTATTCTCGACTTTAAAAATCCGATATCGGGTTGTTCACGAAGGCAGGTAAATAACAGAAATTATCTAGAACAGACATAAAAGTTCAATTCGACAGAATACATCTCATTGCCAATGGAACTAAAGTGCACCTCAGACAAAAAAAATTTTCTGTGTAGCGCTAGAAAAATATAATTTTTTATTTTTGCTTTTTTATCGTCAAACTCTAGAATGTTTTATCTTATATGTGATGACTGGGTTTCGCCCTGTTTCCCTCCCAACATAATGCTGGCCACCGTCGAGTAACTAAACATAACACCAATTAGATTAATAAATAAATATGTGATGTATTTTACATGGGTGGAGGAAACCGGAGTGTCCAGGTAAACCACCCAGCTTTGGCATGTCAGGCCTGTATAGTTAATAACTTACTATGTCTGACGTATATATCGACCGCTTTTTCCCACCAAGGCACCGATATCACTGAAAACGAGGATCTTGAAAACTCCATATCCCAGCATGGGATTGAACCCACGTCTGGTGCGACCTAGCGACATGAAAAGGAATCAACTTAACGCTGCCAGCCAAAAATATTTGAAAGAGGAAAGATTCCAAATTTCTGTAGCAAATTTCCGCTTATTTTAGTGTGACGTACACCATTAATGTTGCATCCCGATTTTAACCAATCTGAAATGTGCGTAGGCCTATTCATGGCCCAGCCTGCCATACTGATTTAGACCTAGAGCCAGGTTTTATTCAAGTTTTTCATGAATGCCCATCTTGATAGGACACTATGGTCTATTATAATTTATAAATGCTGTTAAACTGCACGATATCCAACCAGTCAGTGGATTTAATCCTTGTACTATCGGCATCTTTATCGAGACCAAAGTGTCCGTATACCGTAATTTTTTTTAAACAAATGGTACGAAGGCGGCAAATATCCTTAGTATTTGTGTATGATTTATTTATTTATTTATTTATTTCATTAGTGTTTTACGCCGTACTTAAAAATATTTCACTTAGAGGACAGTGGCCAGCATTATGGTGGGAGGATTTGTGTTAGAATATTGATTCCAATACCAGTCACATCTGAACTCATCATTTGATTTTTGCATGCAGACCTCTTTATCCCAGGAGTCACAGGATTGTATGGAAATAAAGGCTCTCTGTGACCAAACTGTGCAGATTCATGATAGTCCGACCGACCGACCGATCAGTATTAGAATAATGGCACCCAGTAACATTGGTCGCAGCTGGTGTTTTGAGACGAACATTGGGATGCAAAAGAGGAAACTATACATCACACACATAATTTTGTCATATTTGGCATTTTTGAAGAAAATTCTGAACATTTTAAATGTAAATAAAGAGGAATCCCTCCAAGAAGAGGACAAATCTCATGCCTGATCAATAGTCGCCTAGATCCTCTACAACATATCATGCAATCCCTCCAAGAAGAGGACAAATCTTATGCCTGATCAATAGTCGCCTAGATCCTCTACAACATATCATGCAATCCCTCCAAGAAGAGGACAAATCTCATGCCTGATCAATAGTCGCCTAGATCCTCTACGGCATATCGTGCAATCAGTCCAAGATGTACGATGACGAAACACTTTTTCGTCCGAAGGTTGTCTCAACTATGGCTGTATGTGTGGGTGTCACTGGGCCTTCAGTGAAAACTTTCTCATTGAGAACATCAATATAAATAAATTTATAAAGTTGGATAAAGTAAGAAATTTACCACACTAAATTTAAGAAATGAAGAACCTCTGTACAAGACAAAAATTTTATTTTCTTTTTTTTACATGACACCTGTCAAAAACTGTACAAAACTACAACATTTTTCTCTTTAAAGACATGCGTGTATCGATATAGAATAAAATACGCAAATTACAAATAATATAACAATGAATGGACAGAAAAGTAGTTGATCTGACATGCAAACTCACTGACAGAATCATCAAGAGATCACCATTTATGGGTCCTGTAACTCTCTAGGTTGTTGAAAGATATTTACCGAACTCCCCTATAACTAAGGCTTCGAGAGGCAACACACCTACAATGCCAAAATTTGACTGAAATATATTAATTGAAAACATAAAATATGTGACTTCTCAGTTGTTTGGGGATATGTATGCTTACTTTTCCATAATCCTATGCTTACTTGGGGTAAACAAAGTCATCTATGAGCTTTATGGCGCTCACCGGTTTTAGAGGTGGCCACGACACTGTACCGAGAACCTGAAAAACATCTAGACGCCAAAAGCACCAGTCTTATCCCTTCTGTCAGGTTTCCTAAGTAACCCAAATAGAGTCTGATGGATGATGGAGTAGATGACATAGATGGCTGTGAGGATGATTTTATACAGGATGGGCAAAGTGTCAAACTGAAATCAGCATGACAGAACATTTATTAGTGCTTTGATTATCAGCCACATCTGCATCCTACGTGCACGCTGCTACACTTGTCAAAACAGAGCAGCCAACGTAGTCCGCTTTGCAGCTGCTCTCCACGGCCAATAAATTGGCAACATTTCAAAGTAACACTTTTTTTTACCTGTAATGCCAAACACAGTAGTACCTAGCTAACATGTACTGTTGGTCTTGTCACATTTCGACTCAAGAAATGAAGCCTATCTAAAATGCAAACATGGCTTATTTCGCTCACCTCAAAAACATGTAAAGAAACAAAGAATGTGAACAAAAATGACATACCCTCAGAAATGGGTATTAAGCCCAAAGTAAATAGGTTTACCACAACTCATTATGCCCAAAGTTGGTGATTCAATGTTTGTTTATTTATTGTAAAAACAGTAAACTGGACAAAAGATCATGGATTGATATGACAATGTTAACAGTATGGTAGCTTCACAATTTGTCTGTACCGGTGAATACAGCATTTTTACCTTGGCTTCAAACAGTACAATGCTTGTGATGATTCAGACTGGGACGAAACATGTGTTGAAGTAGAGAGACATCTGCAGGGGCAAATTTGTGATAAAAGATGAAAAGAGTTAAAAGACTAATCATAGCACACACGTTGCATGGGGTAATGCGCATGGCGTTGCACAGGCCAGTTAAACACTTACTTAAATCTACATTTCCAAACGCAAAAGTGCTGTGCACAATTTACATGTAATGTTCAGCTGATATCTTTTTATTTTTTTGTTTGGTGTTTTACGCCTTACTGAAGATTATTTCACTTACAAGATGGCATCCAGCATTATGGTAGGACGAAACCGGGCAGAGTGCGGGGGAAACCCAAGATCATCCGCAGGTTGTTAGCAGACCGTTCCACGTACAGTCGGTCGGAGGCGAATTCATCTTGTGCTTGATTTCAACTCACGGCAACAGCGTCGGTGAGAGACTTCTGCGTCATTGCGCCGCGCTGGCACGCTTCCCACCTCGGCCATGTTGGTCCCGTTCAACTAATACACTAGCTGTATCTAGTGTGATCTGTTCTGAGGCAATTGTCAACTTAAAAGCACAAAGAGTTAAAACTTAAATAACAGAATCCCAAAATTTGTTCAGGACAGAACAGGTACTTTTCAAGAAATTTCAAGAAATTGACACCAATGACTTCTGTAGAAAACATGGAATAAATATAATTTTGAAATAGGTCGACGCTTCTGAATGCTTCACGATATATTGCATGCTATTAAGTTATGCTGTATCTTCGGTACCAGTATCTATCTGTGTGACTGTTTATGTCATCTACAACATTTAAACACTTCATAAGACTTTTGAGTCAAGCAGCTTTCGGTTTTTGAATATGCAGGCTTGTCTGTTTTTTTGTTTTTTTTTTTTTTTGATTTTTTTTTGTTTGTTTTTTAAAGATGGTTTTAGTTCTGAATTGCCTAGAAATCTCTGGTGTTGACACTGAACAAATGACAAAATGATTTGTTGTTTCAGACTGACACCAGTTGAATTCTGTTAGTCACTGAGGTGGATACCAACATGTTCATTTCATTTGTGTTTGAAACTGCCACATATTTTGTGGATTATGGATTACGCTGATCAATACCGAACTTAGTGACCTAACCCACAGGCGGATATAGCCCAATCTTAGAGAATGCCGCTTAGCAGATGAACTTTGACCCAGGTTAGAAATCATCTGATTGGTCAATAGCAAACCGAAAAGCGGAAAGGTTATTTCAACAACAGCGCCATTTTCAAAAGAAGTTGATTTCGGTTTGCTGAATGTTCACACGCAGGTACCACTTGTGGTCATTTTGTAATTTATAGGGCCCTTATCATTACTTAGTCATTGTGTATCAAGTAGTCCAGCTGTTATATTGTTTCTGCACAGATTTCATACGATTTTACAGCAGCCACCCACAAACAAAAGATTTGTCTGATTTATTTATTTGATTGGTGTTCTACGCCGTATTCAAGAATATTTCAGTTATACGACGGCGGCCAGCTTTATGGTGGGAGGAAACCGGCCAGACCTTGGGAGAAACCCATGACTATCCGCAGGTTGCTTGCTGACCTTCCCACGTACCGCCGGAGAGGAAGCCAACATGAGTTGGACTTGAACTCACCGCGACTGCATTGGTGAGAGGCTCCTGGGTCATTATGCTGCGCTAGCCGCGCTAACCAACTGAGCCAGGGAGGCCCCACAATCTAAAGAAGATAAAATACCTTATCCAACCTACCTGGCCTAGCCCCACCTACATGTGATACCCGACCACGTGATCGTATACCCGACCACGTGATCTTTTTATTTCTTGTCGCTGGTTATGTAATACCTTTCAATCAGGTAAACACTCTCAAATCCATTCAAAATCATAGATTTTTATCCTCAAAAAAACATCGCTAGTATCATTCAGAATAGAAGGTAACCTGCTGCAAAAACAACGTCAATCTGATCTGATCTTTTTTGGCGATTTAATCTGAAACCACAGGTCTGATCACGTTTTCCTTACAGCCCATGCGTCGCTCTCTACCATTCGCTTTACATCACTGCCGTGAGTGGCAAATTTTGTACAGAAATCTTGAACAACGCCGAGGTCACTGGTTCACGGTGATGAGGTACAAAGTGATGTCAGAAAACACAAACAATCCGTCTCAACCTTTGTCTCTAATAATACTTTATTTATATAGAGTATGTACAACCTACGTCGGTCATACAGGGTCCAAGAGCAAAATTGGTCATATCGTCCAAGGTGTATAATAGTATCGTCCAGCATACACAATCATACCGTACATGGTGTAAAGTCTTCCTCGGGGATCCGTGTTTATCGGCATGCAGCTGCACCATTGTTTAGTAAAGCACGATGTAGGTCTTTTTTCAACAGTTTCTGATATTTACATGACAGATTAATCTCTGATGTCTAGCAGCAACCTGTTGACGGTTGTGGGTTTTCCTTGTTGGTCTACCTTAGCTGTAAATCAGCGTCTGACTGCAATCTGAAAACTAGGTCATCAGGCAGGCGGAGATTCATATGCGTGTATTGTGGACATACGAATTTTGAAATCAACATAAAAAATGAAATCAATTCATCGGACGTCTTTTATAAAATTATCCATGTATTTAAAAAAAAATTAAAGAAACATTGTCATCTACCTGAACTCAAACCCACAATTTCCCTGTCCAAACAAAATTTTGACAGCGTTTATACACTCGCAACCAATACCCTAATGCACCAACGCGGTCGCTATCAGTTCAAGTCCAGCCCATGCTGGCTTCCTCTTCGGTCGTACGTGGGAAGACCTGACAGCAACTTATTGATGGTCGTGGGTTTCCCCTGGGCTGTGCCCGGTTTTCTCCC
Source organism: Liolophura sinensis (assembly GCF_032854445.1). Taxonomy (NCBI): domain Eukaryota; kingdom Metazoa; phylum Mollusca; class Polyplacophora; order Chitonida; family Chitonidae; genus Liolophura; species Liolophura sinensis. Next base: position 1,497,558 of record NC_088304.1, read on the forward strand.
ACCAAAATGCTGGACGCCGTCATATAAGTGAAATATTCTTGAGTACGGTGTAAGGCATCAATCAAGTAAATAAATAATTAACTACACTGATGCCGCAAAACGGGCTGCAATTCGGCAGCATTTATTTATTCAACATCAGTGTGTCAAAAGAGTTCTGCTTTGCAAACAGTAGACGGACCAGGTAATTTCAGAATCAAAAATTAAAGACAGGAGGACCTATGGCTTGGTGAATTCAATATGCAAGTGTAGAGGGCACTTAAAAGAGGAAAGAGTGGACCTTAGATGGACCTTGATACAGGCTGTTCTACTGTGGCATCAGTGTAGCTTGTATTTAAGTACTTGACACTAGTAACTTGTCAAAGAGGATACCCTGGGATATCCAGTTTAGGATCATCTCCAACCACAAACTATCCATCGCCAATGTATAAGTGGAAAAATTTTTGAGTGAGTATGGGGTTCAACACCAATCATTAACTTACTTGTCCCAAGTCCTTCAGGACTGTTTCCGTCAGGATGCTGTTTTAGAATTCCAGTATTGATCACATCACTGAGTACATTGCCACCTCTCAATAAATATGATCTGAAGCTACAATTTGCATGTCACTGATAGCAACTGAACTGCCCTTGTTATCTCATGGTTAGCCCAAATTTAAGCCAATTCCCTGCAAATTCTTTAAAGATACAATTACATGAAAATCAACTCTAAAATGAAGATTGTGATTTTAATGTAAATTAAGGAAACTGTGCCAAAAAGAAATTCATCCCTGGGATATGTTCTATGTCTTAAAATTGCCACTGTATTTCATGCATATTTTTAGTCAAAGGTCGAACATTTCCGAAAATTATGTCTTCGGAGAGCTTAGACCTACTGGAAACATAACCCGAGAAGTCTTAGCTGTGACCATTTTGATTTTTATACTCACCCGCCATTAGCCGGAGCACATTGTGTTATAGCGATTTTGTCTGTCCGCTTTATCTCCAGTTGTTTGCCACAGATAGTCTTAATTTTTGATGGATACATACATACACAGATGACGATGTCAGCTTCTTGATACCGGTCTCAGGACATGATGTTGTTGTTTGTAGTACAAATTCATAACACCGTCAACAGTCTGAACCTTGTCGTCGTCGAAGACATTTTTCGTCCAGACATCTCTATACAGTATCCTAGAAAGTGTCCTCTCCTCAACTGTCAAGGTTTAGACAACCGGCAAGAAAAAGTCCGAATATGGAATAAACTGATTTTAGTGCAATCTGTACATTTGTGTGATCTTCTATAATGGTAAACCGAATGGTTTTATCAGATTTTTTTTTTCGATTTTTTTTTTAGCGTTTGAAACATGCAGTCATTGACATTTTATTCTGATAACATGAGATTAAGTCTGCTTTTCTCCATAGTCTGCAAAGATTGGGAATTATCATCGTTTATAGGTTTTCTGTATTCTGATATTGAAATAAGGCTTTTGTGTCAAGCCTTGAGAGTGTAAATCTGTACTTACAAAGGTAAATACTGGGTTAATTATCTCTTTGTTCACTTCATTCCATTAACTCCTTTTTCTTTTTGGTAAATACACACACATTTTTTTTAAAGTTCCTGCCGCATTTACATGTACCTGTAATGTTGGGAAAACAGTTCTGTTTAAAAAGGGCTTTGTTTTATTTGGTTAATTTTGTTGAGCGACAGTTTTCTTGTTTGTTTTTTGTTTTCTGGAGGAAGGGGATTTTTGTTTTCGGGGTAGGTGGATTTTTGCTTTCTGGAGGAAGGGGATTTTTGTTTTCTGGGGAAGGGGGATTTTTGTTTTCTAGAGGAGGGTTTTTTTGTTTTATGGGGGAGTGGGATTTTTGTTTTCTTGGGGAGGGAGATTTTTGTTTTCGCTTTATTTATACAACCAACAGCGGCCTGGAACATGTATTGGAATGTGGAGGGTATGCGCATCGACAGCAGTTTTTCTGGTCTAAGACCAGATCGTCAGGTAATGACTGCTACATCGCCGAAGCGCATGGTGTGAAGCCATAATCATTCTTTCACTTTTTTCTGGTTTATATTAACATGCAGAGCAATTCAATTAGTATATTTCCCTGGCTGGCCGCCCTTGTAAAAGTGAAATATTCTTGAGTACGGCGAAAAACACCAATCAAATAAGTTAATGAATTAATGAGTGCATTGGAGAAATGCCACAGGATGGTGGATAAGCCTTTGATTAACAAGGTTACATGGAATTAGACACGATCATGAAGCAGACTGCACAGAGTCTCGACGCTCTGTCCATACTGATTTACAAGAAAATTATACACACTGTAAAACTTAAGAAAGAGTGATAGAATCTGATGGAATAACCTTGACACATCAGTTTTTGTAGTAATAACTGCCGATGACTTTGACTGAAATCGTCACACAACACACAGGATCTAACAACTGCAACAAGACGAGATATGTATACGC